>NW_027460633.1:0-47898 GCF_050947875.1 Dermacentor variabilis | reverse complement strand
ACGCGTTTTGGCACAAATCCATGTGCGGATGTTAAAAAGAGCAGCATCGGCATGCTTTTCACGTCGTTTGGTAGAAATCCACACGCGCGTTCTGCCAAAAGCACCATTTGCATGCATATCGTGTGGTTTTGCAGAAAACTGCGTCCGCGTCTACCAAAAGATGCATGTGCATGCTAAAAACGCGTTTTGGCACAAATCCATGCGCGGATGTTAAAAAGAGCAGCATCGGCATGCTTTTCACGTCGTTTGGTAGAAATCCACGCGCGCGTTCTGCCAAAAGCACCATTTGCATGCCTATCGTGTGGTTTTGCAGAAAACTGCGTCCGCGTCTACCAAAAGATGCATGCGCATGCTTAAAACGCGTTTTGGCACAAATCCATGTGCGGGTGCTAAAAAGAGCAGCATCGGCATGCTTTTCACGTCGTTTGGTAGAAATCCACACGCGCGTTCTGCCAAAAGCACCATTTGCATGCCTATCGTGTGGTTTTGCAGAAAACTGCGTCCGCGTCTACCAAAAGATGCATGCGCATGCTTAAAACGCGTTTTGGCACAAATCCATGTGCGGATGTTAAAAAGAGCAGCATCGGCATGCTTTTCACGTCGTTTGGTAGAAATCCACACGCGCGTTCTGCCAAAAGCACCATTTGCATGCATATCGTGTGGTTTTGCAGAAAACTGCGTCCGCGTCTACCAAAAGATGCATGTGCATGCTAAAAACGCGTTTTGGCACAAATCCATGTGCGGATGTTAAAAAGAGCAGCATCGGCATGCTTTTCACGTCGTTTGGTAGAAATCCACGCGCGCGTTCTGCCAAAAGCACCATTTGCATGCATATCGTGTGGTTTTGCAGAAAACTGCGTCCGCGTCTACCAAAAGATGCATGCGCATGCTTAAAACGCGCTTTGGCACAAATCCATGTGCGGATGTTAAAAAGAGCAGCATCGGCATGCTTTTCACGTCGTTTGGTAGAAATCCACACGCGCGTTCTGCCAAAAGCACCATTTGCATGCCTATCGTGTGGTTTTGCAGAAAACTGCGTCCGCGTCTACCAAAAGATGCATGTGCATGCTAAAAACGCGTTTTGGCACAAATCCATGTGCGGATGTTAAAAAGAGCAGCATCGGCATGCTTTTCACGTCGTTTGGTAGAAATCCACACGCGCGTTCTGCCAAAAGCACCATTTGCATGCATATCGTGTGGTTTTGCAGAAAACTGCGTCCGCGTCTACCAAAAGATGCATGCGCATGCTTAAAACGCGTTTTGGCACAAATCCATGTGCGGGTGCTAAAAAGAGCAGCATCGGCATGCTTTTCACGTCGTTTGGTAGAAATCCACACGCGCGTTCTGCCAAAAGCACCATTTGCATGCATATCGTGTGGTTTTGCAGAAAACTGCGTCCGCGTCTACCAAAAGATGCATGTGCATGCTAAAAACGCGTTTTGGCACAAATCCATGTGCGGATGTTAAAAAGAGCAGCATCGGCATGCTTTTCACGTCGTTTGGTAGAAATCCACACGCGCGTTCTGCCAAAAGCACCATTTGCATGCATATCGTGTGGTTTTGCAGAAAACTGCGTCCGCGTCTACCAAAAGATGCATGTGCATGCTAAAAACGCGTTTTGGCACAAATCCATGTGCGGATGTTAAAAAGAGCAGCATCGGCATGCTTTTCACGTCGTTTGGTAGAAATCCACGCGCGCGTTCTGCCAAAAGCACCATTTGCATGCATATCGTGTGGTTTTGCAGAAAACTGCGTCCGCGTCTACCAAAAGATGCATGCGCATGCTTAAAACGCGTTTTGGCACAAATCCATGTGCGGGTGCTAAAAAGAGCAGCATCGGCATGCTTTTCACGTCGTTTGGTAGAAATCCACACGCGCGTTCTGCCAAAAGCACCATTTGCATGCCTATCGTGTGGTTTTGCAGAAAACTGCGTCCGCGTCTACCAAAAGATGCATGCGCATGCTTAAAACGCGCTTTGGCACAAATCCATGTGCGGATGTTAAAAAGAGCAGCATCGGCATGCTTTTCACGTCGTTTGGTAGAAATCCACACGCGCGTTCTGCCAAAAGCACCATTTGCATGCATATCGTGTGGTTTTGCAGAAAACTGCGTCCGCGTCTACCAAAAGATGCATGTGCATGCTAAAAACGCGTTTTGGCACAAATCCATGTGCGGATGTTAAAAAGAGCAGCATCGGCATGCTTTTCACGTCGTTTGGTAGAAATCCACACGCGCGTTCTGCCAAAAGCACCATTGCATGCATATCGTGTGGTTTTGCAGAAAACTGCGTCCGCGTCTACCAAAAGATGCATGTGCATGCTAAAAACGCGTTTTGGCACAAATCCATGTGCGGATGTTAAAAAGAGCAGCATCGGCATGCTTTTCACGTCGTTTGGTAGAAATCCACGCGCGCGTTCTGCCAAAAGCACCATTTGCATGCCTATCGTGTGGTTTTGCAGAAAACTGCGTCCGCGTCTACCAAAAGATGCATGCGCATGCTTAAAACGCGTTTTGGCACAAATCCATGTGCGGGTGCTAAAAAGAGCAGCATCGGCATGCTTTTCACGTCGTTTGGTAGAAATCCACACGCGCGTTCTGCCAAAAGCACCATTTGCATGCCTATCGTGTGGTTTTGCAGAAAACTGCGTCCGCGTCTACCAAAAGATGCATGCGCATGCTTAAAACGCGTTTTGGCACAAATCCATGTGCGGATGTTAAAAAGAGCAGCATCGGCATGCTTTTCACGTCGTTTGGTAGAAATCCACACGCGCGTTCTGCCAAAAGCACCATTTGCATGCATATCGTGTGGTTTTGCAGAAAACTGCGTCCGCGTCTACCAAAAGATGCATGTGCATGCTAAAAACGCGTTTTGGCACAAATCCATGTGCGGATGTTAAAAAGAGCAGCATCGGCATGCTTTTCACGTCGTTTGGTAGAAATCCACGCGCGCGTTCTGCCAAAAGCACCATTTGCATGCATATCGTGTGGTTTTGCAGAAAACTGCGTCCGCGTCTACCAAAAGATGCATGCGCATGCTTAAAACGCGCTTTGGCACAAATCCATGTGCGGATGTTAAAAAGAGCAGCATCGGCATGCTTTTCACGTCGTTTGGTAGAAATCCACACGCGCGTTCTGCCAAAAGCACCATTTGCATGCATATCGTGTGGTTTTGCAGAAAACTGCGTCCGCGTCTACCAAAAGATGCATGTGCATGCTAAAAACGCGTTTTGGCACAAATCCATGTGCGGGTGCTAAAAAGAGCAGCATCGGCATGCTTTTCACGTCGTTTGGTAGAAATCCACGCGCGCGTTCTGCCAAAAGCACCATTTGCATGCATATCGTGTGGTTTTGCAGAAAACTGCGTCCGCGTCTACCAAAAGATGCATGCGCATGCTTAAAACGCGTTTTGGCACAAATCCATGTGCGGGTGCTAAAAAGAGCAGCATCGGCATGCTTTTCACGTCGTTTGGTAGAAATCCACACGCGCGTTCTGCCAAAAGCACCATTTGCATGCATATCGTGTGGTTTTGCAGAAAACTGCGTCCGCGTCTACCAAAAGATGCATGCGCATGCTTAAAACGCGCTTTGGCACAAATCCATGTGCGGATGTTAAAAGAGCAGCATCGGCATGCTTTTCACGTCGTTTGGTAGAAATCCACACGCGCGTTCTGCCAAAAGCACCATTTGCATGCATATCGTGTGGTTTTGCAGAAAACTGCGTCCGCGTCTACCAAAAGATGCATGTGCATGCTAAAAACGCGTTTTGGCACAAATCCATGTGCGGATGTTAAAAAGAGCAGCATCGGCATGCTTTTCACGTCGTTTGGTAGAAATCCACGCGCGCGTTCTGCCAAAAGCACCATTTGCATGCATATCGTGTGGTTTTGCAGAAAACTGCGTCCGCGTCTACCAAAAGATGCATGCGCATGCTTAAAACGCGCTTTGGCACAAATCCATGTGCGGATGTTAAAAAGAGCAGCATCGGCATGCTTTTCACGTCGTTTGGTAGAAATCCACACGCGCGTTCTGCCAAAAGCACCATTTGCATGCATATCGTGTGGTTTTGCAGAAAACTGCGTCCGCGTCTACCAAAAGATGCATGTGCATGCTAAAAACGCGTTTTGGCACAAATCCATGTGCGGGTGCTAAAAAGAGCAGCATCGGCATGCTTTTCACGTCGTTTGGTAGAAATCCACGCGCGCGTTCTGCCAAAAGCACCATTTGCATGCATATCGTGTGGTTTTGCAGAAAACTGCGTCCGCGTCTACCAAAAGATGCATGCGCATGCTTAAAACGCGTTTTGGCACAAATCCATGTGCGGGTGCTAAAAAGAGCAGCATCGGCATGCTTTTTACGTCGTTTGGTAGAAATCCACACGCGCGTTCTGCCAAAAGCACCATTTGCATGCATATCGTGTGGTTTTGCAGAAAACTGCGTCCGCGTCTACCAAAAGATGCATGCGCATGCTTAAAACGCGCTTTGGCACAAATCCATGTGCGGATGTTAAAAAGAGCAGCATCGGCATGCTTTTCACGTCGTTTGGTAGAAATCCACACGCGCGTTCTGCCAAAAGCACCATTTGCATGCATATCGTGTGGTTTTGCAGAAAACTGCGTCCGCGTCTACCAAAAGATGCATGTGCATGCTAAAAACGCGTTTTGGCAAAAATCCATGTGCGGATGTTAAAAAGAGCAGCATCGGCATGCTTTTCACGTCGTTTGGTAGAAATCCACACGCGCGTTCTGCCAAAAGCACCATTTGCATGCATATCGTGTGGTTTTGCAGAAAACTGCGTCCGCGTCTACCAAAAGATGCATGTGCATGCTAAAAACGCGTTTTGGCACAAATCCATGTGCGGATGTTAAAAAGAGCAGCATCGGCATGCTTTTCACGTCGTTTGGTAGAAATCCACGCGCGCGTTCTGCCAAAAGCACCATTTGCATGCCTATCGTGTGGTTTTGCAGAAAACTGCGTCCGCGTCTACCAAAAGATGCATGCGCATGCTTAAAACGCGTTTTGGCACAAATCCATGTGCGGGTGCTAAAAAGAGCAGCATCGGCATGCTTTTCACGTCGTTTGGTAGAAATCCACACGCGCGTTCTGCCAAAAGCACCATTTGCATGCCTATCGTGTGGTTTTGCAGAAAACTGCGTCCGCGTCTACCAAAAGATGCATGCGCGTGCTTAAAACGCGTTTTGGCACAAATTCATGTGCGGATGTTAAAAAGAGCAGCATCGGCATGCTTTTCACGTCGTTTGGTAGAAATCCACACGCGCGTTCTGCCAAAAGCACCATTTGCATGCATATCGTGTGGTTTTGCAGAAAACTGCGTCCGCGTCTACCAAAAGATGCATGTGCATGCTAAAAACGCGTTTTGGCACAAATCCATGTGCGGATGTTAAAAAGAGCAGCATCGGCATGCTTTTCACGTCGTTTGGTAGAAATCCACGCGCGCGTTCTGCCAAAAGCACCATTTGCATGCCTATCGTGTGGTTTTGCAGAAAACTGCGTCCGCGTCTACCAAAAGATGCATGCGCATGCTTAAAACGCGCTTTGGCACAAATCCATGTGCGGATGTTAAAAAGAGCAGCATCGGCATGCTTTTCACGTCGTTTGGTAGAAATCCACACGCGCGTTCTGCCAAAAGCACCATTTGCATGCATATCGTGTGGTTTTGCAGAAAACTGCGTCCGCGTCTACCAAAAGATGCATGTGCATGCTAAAAACGCGTTTTGGCACAAATCCATGTGCGGATGTTAAAAAGAGCAGCATCGGCATGCTTTTCACGTCGTTTGGTAGAAATCCACGCGCGCGTTCTGCCAAAAGCACCATTTGCATGCCTATCGTGTGGTTTTGCAGAAAACTGCGTCCGCGTCTACCAAAAGATGCATGCGCATGCTTAAAACGCGTTTTGGCACAAATCCATGTGCGGGTGCTAAAAAGAGCAGCATCGGCATGCTTTTCACGTCGTTTGGTAGAAATCCACACGCGCGTTCTGCCAAAAGCACCATTTGCATGCCTATCGTGTGGTTTTGCAGAAAACTGCGTCCGCGTCTACCAAAAGATGCATGCGCATGCTTAAAACGCGTTTTGGCACAAATCCATGTGCGGATGTTAAAAAGAGCAGCATCGGCATGCTTTTCACGTCGTTTGGTAGAAATCCACACGCGCGTTCTGCCAAAAGCACCATTTGCATGCATATCGTGTGGTTTTGCAGAAAACTGCGTCCGCGTCTACCAAAAGATGCATGTGCATGCTAAAAACGCGTTTTGGCACAAATCCATGTGCGGATGTTAAAAAGAGCAGCATCGGCATGCTTTTCACGTCGTTTGGTAGAAATCCACGCGCGCGTTCTGCCAAAAGCACCATTTGCATGCATATCGTGTGGTTTTGCAGAAAACTGCGTCCGCGTCTACCAAAAGATGCATGCGCATGCTTAAAACGCGCTTTGGCACAAATCCATGTGCGGATGTTAAAAAGAGCAGCATCGGCATGCTTTTCACGTCGTTTGGCAGAAATCCACACGCGCGTTCTGCCAAAAGCACCATTTGCATGCATATCATGTGGTTTTGCAGAAAACTGCGTCCGCGTCTACCAAAAGATGCATGTGCATGCTAAAAACGCGTTTTGGCACAAATCCATGTGCGGGTGCTAAAAAGAGCAGCATCGGCATGCTTTTCACGTCGTTTGGTAGAAATCCACGCGCGCGTTCTGCCAAAAGCACCATTTGCATGCATATCGTGTGGTTTTGCAGAAAACTGCGTCCGCGTCTAGCAAAAGATGCATGCGCATGCTTAAAACGCGTTTTGGCACAAATCCATGTGCGGGTGCTAAAAAGAGCAGCATCGGCATGCTTTTCACGTCGTTTGGTAGAAATCCACACGCGCGTTCTGCCAAAAGCACCATTTGCATGCATATCGTGTGGTTTTGCAGAAAACTGCGTCCGCGTCTACCAAAAGATGCATGCGCATGCTTAAAACGCGCTTTGGCACAAATCCATGTGCGGATGTTAAAAAGAGCAGCATCGGCATGCTTTTCACGTCGTTTGGTAGAAATCCACACGCGCGTTCTGCCAAAAGCACCATTTGCATGCATATCGTGTGGTTTTGCAGAAAACTGCGTCCGCGTCTACCAAAAGATGCATGCGCATGCTTAAAACGCGTTTTGGCACAAATCCATGTGCGGATGTTAAAAAGAGCAGCATCGGCATGCTTTTCACGTCGTTTGGTAGAAATCCACACGCGCGTTCTGCCAAAAGCACCATTTGCATGCATATCGTGTGGTTTTGCAGAAAACTGCGTCCGCGTCTACCAAAAGATGCATGTGCATGCTAAAAACGCGTTTTGGCACAAATCCATGTGCGGATGTTAAAAAGAGCAGCATCGGCATGCTTTTCACGTCGTTTGGTAGAAATCCACGCGCGCGTTCTGCCAAAAGCACCATTTGCATGCCTATCGTGTGGTTTTGCAGAAAACTGCGTCCGCGTCTACCAAAAGATGCATGCGCAAGCTTTAAACGCGCTTTGGCACAAATCCATGTGCGGATGTTAAAAAGAGCAGCATCGGCATGCTTTTCACGTCGTTTGGTAGAAATCCACGCGCGCGTTCTGCCAAAAGCACCATTTGCATGCATATCGTGTGGTTTTGCAGAAAACTGCGTCCGCGTCTACCAAAAGATGCATGCGCATGCTTAAAACGCGTTTTGGCACAAATCCATGTGCGGGTGCTAAAAAGAGCAGCATCGGCATGCTTTTCACGTCGTTTGGTAGAAATCCACACGCGCGTTCTGCCAAAAGCACCATTTGCATGCCTATCGTGTGGTTTTGCAGAAAACTGCGTCCGCGTCTACCAAAAGATGCATGTGCATGCTAAAAACGCGTTTTGGCACAAATCCATGTGCGGATGTTAAAAAGAGCAGCATCGGCATGCTTTTCACGTCGTTTGGTAGAAATCCACGCGCGCGTTCTGCCAAAAGCACCATTTGCATGCCTATCGTGTGGTTTTGCAGAAAACTGCGTCCGCGTCTACCAAAAGATGCATGCGCATGCTTAAAACGCGTTTTGGCACAAATCCATGTGCGGGTGCTAAAAAGAGCAGCATCGGCATGCTTTTCACGTCGTTTGGTAGAAATCCACACGCGCGTTCTGCCAAAAGCACCATTTGCATGCCTATCGTGTGGTTTTGCAGAAAACTGCGTCCTTGTCTACCAAAAGATGCATGCGCATGCTTAAAACGCGTTTTGGCACAAATCCATGTGCGGATGTTAAAAAGAGCAGCATCGGCATGCTTTTCACGTCGTTTGGTAGAAATCCACACGCGCGTTCTGCCAAAAGCACCATTTGCATGCATATCGTGTGGTTTTGCAGAAAACTGCGTCCGCGTCTACCAAAAGATGCATGTGCATGCTAAAAACGCGTTTTGGCACAAATCCATGTGCGGATGTTAAAAAGAGCAGCATCGGCATGCTTTTCACGTCGTTTGGTAGAAATCCACACGCGCGTTCTGCCAAAAGCACCATTTGCATGCATATCGTGTGGTTTTGCAGAAAACTGCGTCCGCGTCTACCAAAAGATGCATGTGCATGCTTAAAACGCGTTTTGGCACAAATCCATGTGCGGATGTTAAAAAGAGCAGCATCGGCATGCTTTTCACGTCGTTTGGTAGAAATCCACGCGCGCGTTCTGCCAAAAGCACCATTTGCATGCATATCGTGTGGTTTTGCAGAAAACTGCGTCCGCGTCTACCAAAAGATGCATGCGCATGCTTAAAACGCGTTTTGGCACAAATCCATGTGCGGATGTTAAAAAGAGCAGCATCGGCATGCTTTTCACGTCGTTTGGTAGAAATCCACACGCGCGTTCTGCCAAAAGCACCATTTGCATGCATATCGTGTGGTTTTGCAGAAAACTGCGTCCGCGTCTACCAAAAGATGCATGTGCATGCTAAAAACGCGTTTTGGCACAAATCCATGTGCGGATGTTAAAAAGAGCAGCATCGGCATGCTTTTCACGTCGTTTGGTAGAAATCCACGCGCGCGTTCTGCCAAAAGCACCATTTGCATGCCTATCGTGTGGTTTTGCAGAAAACTGCGTCCGCGTCTACCAAAAGATGCATGCGCATGCTTAAAACGCGTTTTGGCACAAATCCATGTGCGGGTGCTAAAAAGAGCAGCATCGGCATGCTTTTCACGTCGTTTGGTAGAAATCCACACGCGCGTTCTGCCAAAAGCACCATTTGCATGCCTATCGTGTGGTTTTGCAGAAAACTGCGTCCGCGTCTACCAAAAGATGCATGCGCATGCTTAAAACGCGTTTTGGCACAAATCCATGTGCGTATGTTAAAAAGAGCAGCATCGGCATGCTTTTCACGTCGTTTGGTAGAAATCCACACGCGCGTTCTGCCAAAAGCACCATTTGCATGCCTATCGTGTGGTTTTGCAGAAAACTGCGTCCGCGTCTACCAAAAGATGCATGCGCATGCTTAAAACGCGCTTTGGCACAAATCCATGTGCGGATGTTAAAAAGATCAGCATCGGCATGCTTTTCACGTCGTTTGGTAGAAATCCACACGCGCGTTCTGCCAAAAGCACCATTTGCATGCATATCGTGTGGTTTTGCAGAAAACTGCGTCCGCGTCTACCAAAAGATGCATGTGCATGCTAAAAACGCGTTTTGGCACAAATCCATGTGCGGATGTTAAAAAGAGCAGCATCGGCATGCTTTTCACGTCGTTTGGTAGAAATCCACACGCGCGTTCTGCCAAAAGCACCATTTGCATGCATATCGTGTGGTTTTGCAGAAAACTGCGTCCGCGTCTACCAAAAGATGCATGTGCATGCTAAAAACGCGTTTTGGCACAAATCCATGTGCGGATGTTAAAAAGAGCAGCATCGGCATGCTTTTCACGTCGTTTGGTAGAAATCCACGCGCGCGTTCTGCCAAAAGCACCATTTGCATGCCTATCGTGTGGTTTTGCAGAAAACTGCGTCCGCGTCTACCAAAAGATGCATGCGCATGCTTAAAACGCGTTTTGGCACAAATCCATGTGCGGATGTTAAAAAGAGCAGCATCGGCATGCTTTTCACGTCGTTTGGTAGAAATCCACGCGCGCGTTCTGCCAAAAGCACCATTTGCATGCATATCGTGTGGTTTTGCAGAAAACTGCGTCGGCGTCTACCAAAAGATGCATGCGCATGCTTAAAACGCGTTTTGGCACAAATCCATGTGCGGATGTTAAAAAGAGCAGCATCGGCATGCTTTTCACGTCGTTTGGTAGAAATCCACACGCGCGTTCTGCCAAAAGCACCATTTGCATGCCTATCGTGTGGTTTTGCAGAAAACTGCGTCCGCGTCTACCAAAAGATGCATGCGCATGCTTAAAACGCGCTTTGGCACAAATCCATGTGCGGATGTTAAAAAGAGCAGCATCGGCATGCTTTTCACGTCGTTTGGTAGAAATCCACGCGCGCGTTCTGCCAAAAGCACCATTTGCATGCATATCGTGTGGTTTTGCAGAAAACTGCGTCCGCGTCTACCAAAAGATGCATGCGCATGCTTAAAACGCGTTTTGGCACAAATCCATGTGCGGGTGCTAAAAAGAGCAGCATCGGCATGCTTTTCACGTCGTTTGGTAGAAATCCACACGCGCGTTCTGCCAAAAGCACCATTTGCATGCATATCGTGTGATTTTGCAGAAAACTGCGTCCGCGTCTACCAAAAGATGCATGTGCATGCTAAAAACGCGTTTTGGCACAAATCCATGTGCGGATGTTAAAAAGAGCAGCATCGGCATGCTTTTCACGTCGTTTGGTAGAAATCCACACGCGCGTTCTGCCAAAAGCACCATTTGCATGCATATCGTGTGGTTTTGCAGAAAACTGCGTCCGCGTCTACCAAAAGATGCATGGGCATGCTAAAAACGCGTTTTGGCACAAATCCATGTGCGGATGTTAAAAAGAGCAGCATCGGCATGCTTTTCACGTCGTTTGGTAGAAATCCACGCGCGCGTTCTGCCAAAAGCACCATTTGCATGCCTATCGTGTGGTTTTGCAGAAAACTGCGTCCGCGTCTACCAAAAGATGCATGCGCATGCTTAAAACGCGCTTTGGCACAAATCCATGTGCGGATGTTAAAAAGAGCAGCATCGGCATGCTTTTCACGTCGTTTGGTAGAAATCCACACGCGCGTTCTGCCAAAAGCACCATTTGCATGCATATCGTGTGGTTTTGCAGAAAACTGCGTCCGCGTCTACCAAAAGATGCATGCGCATGCTTAAAACGCGTTTTGGCACAAATCCATGTGCGGGTGCTAAAAAGAGCAGCATCGGCATGCTTTTCACGTCGTTTGGTAGAAATCCACACGCGCGTTCTGCCAAAAGCACCATTTGCATGCCTATCGTGTGGTTTTGCAGAAAACTGCGTCCGCGTCTACCAAAAGATGCATGCGCATGCTTAAAACGCGCTTTGGCACAAATCCATGTGCGGATGTTAAAAAGAGCAGCATCGGCATGCTTTTCACGTCGTTTGGTAGAAATCCACACGCGCGTTCTGCCAAAAGCACCATTTGCATGCATATCGTGTGGTTTTGCAGAAAACTGCGTCCGCGTCTACCAAAAGATGCATGTGCATGCTAAAAACGCGTTTTGGCACAAATCCATGTGCGGGTGCTAAAAAGAGCAGCATCGGCATGCTTTTCACGTCGTTTGGTAGAAATCCACAAGCGCGTTCTGCCAAAAGCGCCATTTGCATGCCTATCGTGTGGTTTTGCAGAAAACTGCGTCCGCGTCTACCAAAAGATGCATGTGCATGCTAAAAACGCGTTTTGGCACAAATCCATGTGCGGATGTTAAAAAGAGCAGCATCGGCATGCTTTTCACGTCGTTTGGTAGAAATCCACACGCGCGTTCTGCCAAAAGCACCATTTGCATGCATATCGTGTGGTTTTGCAGAAAACTGCGTCCGCGTCTACCAAAAGATGCATGTGCATGCTAAAAACGCGTTTTGGCACAAATCCATGTGCGGATGTTAAAAAGAGCAGCATCGGCATGCTTTTCACGTCGTTTGGTAGAAATCCACGCGCGCGTTCTGCCAAAAGCACCATTTGCATGCATATCGTGTGGTTTTGCAGAAAACTGCGTCGGCGTCTACCAAAAGATGCATGCGCATGCTTAAAACGCGTTTTGGCACAAATCCATGTGCGGATGTTAAAAAGAGCAGCATCGGCATGCTTTTCACGTCGTTTGGTAGAAATCCACACGCGCGTTCTGCCAAAAGCACCATTTGCATGCATATCGTGTGGTTTTGCAGAAAACTGCGTCCGCGTCTACCAAAAGATGCATGTGCATGCTAAAAACGCGTTTTGGCACAAATCCATGTGCGGATGTTAAAAAGAGCAGCATCGGCATGCTTTTCACGTCGTTTGGTAGAAATCCACGCGCGCGTTCTGCCAAAAGCACCATTTGCATGCCTATCGTGTGGTTTTGCAGAAAACTGCGTCCGCGTCTACCAAAAGATGCATGCGCATGCTTAAAACGCGTTTTGGCACAAATCCATGTGCGGGTGCTAAAAAGAGCAGCATCGGCATGCTTTTCACGTCGTTTGGTAGAAATCCACACGCGCGTTCTGCCAAAAGCACCATTTGCATGCCTATCGTGTGGTTTTGCAGAAAACTGCGTCCGCGTCTACCAAAAGATGCATGCGCATGCTTAAAACGCGTTTTGGCACAAATCCATGTGCGGATGTTAAAAAGAGCAGCATCGGCATGCTTTTCACGTCGTTTGGTAGAAATCCACACGCGCGTTCTGCCAAAAGCACCATTTGCATGCATATCGTGTGGTTTTGCAGAAAACTGCGTCCGCGTCTACCAAAAGATGCATGTGCATGCTAAAAACGCGTTTTGGCACAAATCCATGTGCGGATGTTAAAAAGAGCAGCATCGGCATGCTTTTCACGTCGTTTGGTAGAAATCCACACGCGCGTTCTGCCAAAAGCACCATTTGCATGCCTATCGTGTGGTTTTGCAGAAAACTGCGTCCGCGTCTACCAAAAGATGCATGCGCATGCTTAAAACGCGCTTTGGCACAAATCCATGTGCGGATGTTAAAAAGAGCAGCATCGGCATGCTTTTCACGTCGTTTGGTAGAAATCCACGCGCGCGTTCTGCCAAAAGCACCATTTGCATGCATATCGTGTGGTTTTGCAGAAAACTGCGTCCGCGTCTACCAAAAGATGCATGCGCATGCTTAAAACGCGTTTTGGCACAAATCCATGTGCGGGTGCTAAAAAGAGCAGCATCGGCATGCTTTTCACGTCGTTTGGTAGAAATCCACACGCGCGTTCTGCCAAAAGCACCATTTGCATGCATATCGTGTGATTTTGCAGAAAACTGCGTCCGCGTCTACCAAAAGATGCATGTGCATGCTAAAAACGCGTTTTGGCACAAATCCATGTGCGGATGTTAAAAAGAGCAGCATCGGCATGCTTTTCACGTCGTTTGGTAGAAATCCACACGCGCGTTCTGCCAAAAGCACCATTTGCATGCATATCGTGTGGTTTTGCAGAAAACTGCGTCCGCGTCTACCAAAAGATGCATGCGCATGCTAAAACGCGTTTTGGCACAAATCCATGTGCGGATGTTAAAACGAGCAGCATCGGCATGCTTTTCACGTCGTTTGGTAGAAATCCACACGCGCGTTCTGCCAAAAGCACCATTTGCATGCATATCGTGTGGTTTTGCAGAAAACTGCGTCCGCGTCTACCAAAAGATGCATGGGCATGCTAAAAACGCGTTTTGGCACAAATCCATGTGCGGATGTTAAAAAGAGCAGCATCGGCATGCTTTTCACGTCGTTTGGTAGAAATCCACGCGCGCGTTCTGCCAAAAGCACCATTTGCATGCCTATCGTGTGGTTTTGCAGAAAACTGCGTCCGCGTCTACCAAAAGATGCATGCGCATGCTTAAAACGCGCTTTGGCACAAATCCATGTGCGGATGTTAAAAAGAGCAGCATCGGCATGCTTTTCACGTCGTTTGGTAGAAATCCACACGCGCGTTCTGCCAAAAGCACCATTTGCATGCATATCGTGTGGTTTTGCAGAAAACTGCGTCCGCGTCTACCAAAAGATGCATGCGCATGCTTAAAACGCGTTTTGGCACAAATCCATGTGCGGGTGCTAAAAAGAGCAGCATCGGCATGCTTTTCACGTCGTTTGGTAGAAATCCACACGCGCGTTCTGCCAAAAGCACCATTTGCATGCTATCGTGTGGTTTTGCAGAAAACTGCGTCCGCGTCTACCAAAAGATGCATGCGCATGCTTAAAACGCGCTTTGGCACAAATCCATGTGCGGATGTTAAAAAGAGCAGCATCGGCATGCTTTTCACGTCGTTTGGTAGAAATCCACACGCGCGTTCTGCCAAAAGCACCATTTGCATGCATATCGTGTGGTTTTGCAGAAAACTGCGTCCGCGTCTACCAAAAGATGCATGTGCATGCTAAAAACGCGTTTTGGCACAAATCCATGTGCGGGTGCTAAAAAGAGCAGCATCGGCATGCTTTTCACGTCGTTTGGTAGAAATCCACAAGCGCGTTCTGCCAAAAGCGCCATTTGCATGCCTATCGTGTGGTTTTGCAGAAAACTGCGTCCGCGTCTACCAAAAGATGCATGTGCATGCTAAAAACGCGTTTTGGCACAAATCCATGTGCGGATGTTAAAAAGAGCAGCATCGGCATGCTTTTCACGTCGTTTGGTAGAAATCCACACGCGCGTTCTGCCAAAAGCACCATTTGCATGCATATCGTGTGGTTTTGCAGAAAACTGCGTCCGCGTCTACCAAAAGATGCATGTGCATGCTAAAAACGCGTTTTGGCACAAATCCATGTGCGGATGTTAAAAAGAGCAGCATCGGCATGCTTTTCACGTCGTTTGGTAGAAATCCACACGCGCGTTCTGCCAAAAGCACCATTTGCATGCATATCGTGTGGTTTTGCAGAAAACTGCGTCCGCGTCTACCAAAAGATGCATGTGCATGCTAAAAACGCGTTTTGGCACACATCCATGTGCGGATGTTAAAAAGAGCAGCATCGGCATGCTTTTCACGTCGTTTGGTAGAAATCCACGCGCGCGTTCCGCCAAAAGCACCATTTGCATGCCTATCGTGTGGTTTTGCAGAAAACTGCGTCCGCGTCTACCAAAAGATGCATGCGCATGCTTAAAACGCGTTTTGGCACAAATCCATGTGCGGGTGCTAAAAAGAGCAGCATCGGCATGCTTTTCACGTCGTTTGGTAGAAATCCACACGCGCGTTCTGCCAAAAGCACCATTTGCATGCCTATCGTGTGGTTTTGCAGAAAACTGCGTCCGCGTCTACCAAAAGATGCATGCGCATGCTTAAAACGCGTTTTGGCACAAATCCATGTGCGGATGTTAAAAAGAGCAGCATCGGCATGCTTTTCACGTCGTTTGGTAGAAATCCACACGCGCGTTCTGCCAAAAGCACCATTTGCATGCATATCGTGTGGTTTTGCAGAAAACTGCGTCCGCGTCTACCAAAAGATGCATGTGCATGCTAAAAACGCGTTTTGGCACAAATCCATGTGCGGATGTTAAAAAGAGCAGCATCGGCATGCTTTTCACGTCGTTTGGTAGAAATCCACACGCGCGTTCTGCCAAAAGCACCATTTGCATGCATATCGTGTGGTTTTGCAGAAAACTGCGTCCGCGTCTACCAAAAGATGCATGTGCATGCTAAAAACGCGTTTTGGCACAAATCCATGTGCGGATGTTAAAAAGAGCAGCATCGGCATGCTTTTCACGTCGTTTGGTAGAAATCCACGCGCGCGTTCTGCCAAAAGCACCATTTGCATGCCTATCGTGTGGTTTTGCAGAAAACTGCGTCCGCGTCTACCAAAAGATGCATGCGCATGCTTAAAACGCGTTTTGGCACAAATCCATGTGCGGATGTTAAAAAGAGCAGCATCGGCATGCTTTTCACGTCGTTTGGTAGAAATCCACACGCGCGTTCTGCCAAAAGCACCATTTGCATGCATATCGTGTGGTTTTGCAGAAAACTGCGTCCGCGTCTACCAAAAGATGCATGTGCATGCTAAAAACGCGTTTTGGCACAAATCCATGTGCGGATGTTAAAAAGAGCAGCATCGGCATGCTTTTCACGTCGTTTGGTAGAAATCCACACGCGCGTTCTGCCAAAAGCACCATTTGCATGCATATCGTGTGGTTTTGCAGAAAACTGCGTCCGCGTCTACCAAAAGATGCATGTGCATGCTAAAACGCGTTTTGGCACAAATCCATGTGCGGATGTTAAAAAGAGCAGCATCGGCATGCTTTTCACGTCGTTTGGTAGAAATCCACGCGCGCGTTCTGCCAAAAGCACCATTTGCATGCCTATCGTGTGGTTTTGCAGAAAACTGCGTCCGCGTCTACCAAAAGATGCATGCGCATGCTTAAAACGCGTTTTGGCACAAATCCATGTGCGGGTGCTAAAAAGAGCAGCATCGGCATGCTTTTCACGTCGTTTGGTAGAAATCCACACGCGCGTTCTGCCAAAAGCACCATTTGCATGCCTATCGTGTGGTTTTGCAGAAAACTGCGTCCGCGTCTACCAAAAGATGCATGCGCATGCTTAAAACGCGTTTTGGCACAAATCCATGTGCGGATGTTAAAAAGAGCAGCATCGGCATGCTTTTCACGTCGTTTGGTAGAAATCCACACGCGCGTTCTGCCAAAAGCACCATTTGCATGCCTATCGTGTGGTTTTGCAGAAAACTGCGTCCGCGTCTACCAAAAGATGCATGCGCATGCTTAAAACGCGTTTTGGCACAAATCCATGTGCGGATGTTAAAAAGAGCAGCATCGGCATGCTTTTCACGTCGTTTGGTAGAAATCCACACGCGCGTTCTGCCAAAAGCACCATTTGCATGCATATCGTGTGGTTTTGCAGAAAACTGCGTCCGCGTCTACCAAAAGATGCATGTGCATGCTAAAAACGCGTTTTGGCACAAATCCATGTGCGGATGTTAAAAAGAGCAGCATCGGCATGCTTTTCACGTCGTTTGGTAGAAATCCACACGCGCGTTCTGCCAAAAGCACCATTTGCATGCCTATCGTGTGGTTTTGCAGAAAACTGCGTCCGCGTCTACCAAAAGATGCATGCGCATGCTTAAAACGCGCTTTGGCACAAATCCATGTGCGGATGTTAAAAAGAGCAGCATCGGCATGCTTTTCACGTCGTTTGGTAGAAATCCACGCGCGCGTTCTGCCAAAAGCACCATTTGCATGCATATCGTGTGGTTTTGCAGAAAACTGCGTCCGCGTCTACCAAAAGATGCATGCGCATGCTTAAAACGCGTTTTGGCACAAATCCATGTGCGGGTGCTAAAAAGAGCAGCATCGGCATGCTTTTCACGTCGTTTGGTAGAAATCCACACGCGCGTTCTGCCAAAAGCACCATTTGCATGCATATCGTGTGATTTTGCAGAAAACTGCGTCCGCGTCTACCAAAAGATGCATGTGCATGCTAAAAACGCGTTTTGGCACAAATCCATGTGCGGATGTTAAAAAGAGCAGCATCGGCATGCTTTTCACGTCGTTTGGTAGAAATCCACACGCGCGTTCTGCCAAAAGCACCATTTGCATGCATATCGTGTGGTTTTGCAGAAAACTGCGTCCGCGTCTACCAAAAGATGCATGCGCATGCTAAAAACGCGTTTTGGCACAAATCCATGTGCGGATGTTAAAACGAGCAGCATCGGCATGCTTTTCACGTCGTTTGGTAGAAATCCACACGCGCGTTCTGCCAAAAGCACCATTTGCATGCATATCGTGTGGTTTTGCAGAAAACTGCGTCCGCGTCTACCAAAAGATGCATGGCATGCTAAAAACGCGTTTTGGCACAAATCCATGTGCGGATGTTAAAAAGAGCAGCATCGGCATGCTTTTCACGTCGTTTGGTAGAAATCCACGCGCGCGTTCTGCCAAAAGCACCATTTGCATGCCTATCGTGTGGTTTTGCAGAAAACTGCGTCCGCGTCTACCAAAAGATGCATGCGCATGCTTAAAACGCGCTTTGGCACAAATCCATGTGCGGATGTTAAAAAGAGCAGCATCGGCATGCTTTTCACGTCGTTTGGTAGAAATCCACACGCGCGTTCTGCCAAAAGCACCATTTGCATGCATATCGTGTGGTTTTGCAGAAAACTGCGTCCGCGTCTACCAAAAGATGCATGCGCATGCTTAAAACGCGTTTTGGCACAAATCCATGTGCGGGTGCTAAAAAGAGCAGCATCGGCATGCTTTTCACGTCGTTTGGTAGAAATCCACACGCGCGTTCTGCCAAAAGCACCATTTGCATGCCTATCGTGTGGTTTTGCAGAAAACTGCGTCCGCGTCTACCAAAAGATGCATGCGCATGCTTAAAACGCGCTTTGGCACAAATCCATGTGCGGATGTTAAAAAGAGCAGCATCGGCATGCTTTTCACGTCGTTTGGTAGAAATCCACACGCGCGTTCTGCCAAAAGCACCATTTGCATGCATATCGTGTGGTTTTGCAGAAAACTGCGTCGCGTCTACCAAAAGATGCATGTGCATGCTAAAAACGCGTTTTGGCACAAATCCATGTGCGGGTGCTAAAAAGAGCAGCATCGGCATGCTTTTCACGTCGTTTGGTAGAAATCCACAAGCGCGTTCTGCCAAAAGCGCCATTTGCATGCCTATCGTGTGGTTTTGCAGAAAACTGCGTCCGCGTCTACCAAAAGATGCATGTGCATGCTAAAAAACGCGTTTTGGCACAAATCCATGTGCGGATGTTAAAAAGAGCAGCATCGGCATGCTTTTCACGTCGTTTGGTAGAAATCCACACGCGCGTTCTGCCAAAAGCACCATTTGCATGCATATCGTGTGGTTTTGCAGAAAACTGCGTCCGCGTCTACCAAAAGATGCATGTGCATGCTAAAAACGCGTTTTGGCACAAATCCATTGTGCGGATGTTAAAAAGAGCAGCATCGGCATGCTTTTCACGTCGTTTGGTAGAAATCCACACGCGCGTTCTGCCAAAAGCACCATTTGCATGCATATCGTGTGGTTTTGCAGAAAACTGCGTCCGCGTCTACCAAAAGATGCATGTGCATGCTAAAAACGCGTTTTGGCACAAATCCATGTGCGGATGTTAAAAAGAGCAGCATCGGCATGCTTTTCACGTCGTTTGGTAGAAATCCACGCGCGCGTTCCGCCAAAAGCACCATTTGCAAGCCTATCGTGTGGTTTTGCAGAAAACTGCGTCCGGCGTCTACAAAAAGATGCATGCGCATGCTTAAACGCGTTTTGGCACAAATCCATGTGCGGGTGCTAAAAAGAGCAGCATCGGCATGCTTTTCACGTCGTTTGGTAGAAATCCACACGCGCGTTCTGCCAAAAGCACCATTTGCATGCCTATCGTGTGGTTTTGCAGAAAACTGCGTCCGCGTCTACCAAAAGATGCATGCGCATGCTAAAACGCGTTTTGGGCACAAATCCATGTGCGGATGTTAAAAAGAGCAGCAAATCGGCATGCTTTTCACGTCGTTTGGTAGAAATCCACACGCGCGTTCTGCCAAAAGCACCATTTGCATGCATATCGTGTGGTTTTGCAGAAAACTGCGTCCGCGTCTACCAAAAGATGCATGTGCATGCTAAAAAACGCGTTTTGGCACAAATCCATGTGCGGATGTTAAAAAGAGCAGCATCGGCATGCTTTCACGTCGTTTGGTAGAAATCCACACGCGCGTTCTGCCAAAAGCACCATTTGCATGCATATCGTGTGGTTTTGCAGAAAACTGCGTCCGCGTCTACCAAAAGATGCATGTGCATGCTAAAAACGCGTTTTGGCACAAATCCATGTGCGGATGTTAAAAAGAGCAGCATCGGCATGCTTTTCACGTCGTTTGGTAGAAATCCACGCGCGCCGTTCTGCCAAAAGCACCATTTGCATGCCTATCGTGTGGTTTTGCAGAAAACTGCGTCCGCGTCTACCAAAAGATGCATGCGCATGCTTAAAACGCGTTTTGGCACAAATCCATGTGCGGATGTTAAAAAGAGCAGCATCGGCATGCTTTTCACGTCGTTTGGTAGAAATCCACACGCGCGTTCTGCCAAAAGCACCATTTGCATGCATATCGTGTGGTTTTGCAGAAAACTGCGTCCGCGTCTACCAAAAGATGCATGTGCATGCTAAAAACGCGTTTTGGCACAAATCCATGTGCGGATGTTAAAAGAGCAGCATCGGCCATGCTTTTCACGTCGTTTGGTAGAATCCACACGCGCGTTCTGCCAAAAGCACCATTTGCATGCATATCGTGTGGTTTTGCAGAAAACTGCGTCCGCGTCTACCAAAAGATGCATGTGCATGCTAAAAACGCGTTTTGGCACAAATCCATGTGCGGATGTTAAAAAGAGCAGCATCGGCATGCTTTTCACGTCGTTTGGTAGAAATCCACGCGCGCGTTCTGGCCAAAAGCACCATTTGCATGCCTATCGTGTGGTTTTGCAGAAAACTGCGTCCGCGTCTACCAAAAGATGCATGCGCATGCTTAAAAACGCGTTTTGGCACAAATCCATGTGCGGGTGCTAAAAAGAGCAGCATCGGCATGCTTTTCACGTCGTTTTGGTAGAAATCCACACGCGCGTTCTGCCAAAAGCACCATTTGCATGCCTATCGTGTGGTTTGCAGAAAACTGCGTCCCGCGTCTACCAAAAGATGCATGCGCATGCTTAAAACGCGTTTTGGCACAAATCCATGTGCGGATGTTAAAAAGAGCAGCATCGGCATGCTTTTCACGTCGTTTGGTAGAAATCCACACGCGCGTTCTGCCAAAAGCACCATTTGCATTGCATATCGTGTGGTTTTGCAGAAAACTGCGTCCGCGTCTACCAAAAGATGCATGTGCATGCTAAAAACGCGTTTGGCACAAATCCATGTGCGGATGTTAAAAAGAGCAGCATCGGCATGCTTTTCACGTCGTTTGGTAGAAATCCACACGCGCGTTCTGCCAAAGCACCATTTGCATGCATATCGTGTGGTTTTGTAGAAAACTGCGTCGCGTCTACCAAAAGATGCATGTGCATGCTAAAAACGCGTTTTGGCACAAATCCATGTGCGGATGTTAAAAAGAGCAGCATCGGCATGCTTTCTCACGTCGTTTGGTAGAAATCCACGCGCGCGTTCTGCCAAAAGCACCATTTGCATGCCTATCGTGTGGTTTTGCAGAAAACTGCGTCCGCGTCTACCAAAAGATGCATGCGCATGCTTAAAACGCGTTTTGGCACAAATCCATGTGCGGATGTTAAAAAGAGCAGCATCGGCATGCTTTTCACGGTCGTTTGGTAGAAATCCACGCGCGCGTTCTGCCAAAAGCACCATTTGCATGCATATCGTGTGGTTTGCAGAAAACTGCGTCCGCGTCTACCAAAGATGCATGCGCATGCTAAAAACGCGTTTTTGGCACAAATCCATGTGCGGATGTTAAAAAGAGCAGCATCGGCATGCTTTTCACGTCGTTTGGTAGAAATCCACACGTGCGTTCTGCCAAAAGCACCATTTGCATGCCTATCGTGTGGTTTTGCAGAAAACTGCGTCCGCGTCTACCAAAAGATGCATGCCGCATGCTTAAAACGCGCTTTGGCACAAATTCATGTGCGGATGTTAAAAAAGGCAGCATCGGCATGCTTTTCACGTCGTTTGGTAGAAATTCACGCGCGCGTTCTGCCAAAAGCACCATTTGCATGCACATCGTGTGGTTTTGCAGAAAACTGCGTCCGCGTCTACCAAAAGATGCATGCGCATGCTTAAAACGCGTTTTGGCACAAATCCATGTGCGGGTGCTAAAAAGAGCAGCATCGGCATGCTTTTCACGTCGTTTGGTAGAAATCCACACGCGCGTTCTGCCAAAAGCACCATTTGCATGCATATCGTGTGGTTTTGCAGAAAACTGCGTCCGCGTCTACCAAAAGATGCATGTGCATGCTAAAAAAAACGCGTTTTGGCACAAATCCATGTGCGGATGTTAAAAGAGCAGCATCGGCATGCTTTTCACGTCGTTTGGTAGAAATCCACACGCGCGTTCTGCCAAAAGCACCATTTGCATGCCTATCGTGTGGTTTTGCAGAAACTGCGTCCGCGTCTACCAAAAGATGCATGCCGCATGCTTAAAACGCGTTTTGGCACAAATCCATGTGCGGATGTTTAAAAAGAGCAGCATCGGCATGCTTTTCACGTCGTTTGGTAGAAATCCACACGCGCGTTCTGCCAAAAGCACCATTTGCATGCATATCGTGTGGTTTTGCAGAAAACTGCGTCCGCGTCTTACCAAAAGATGCATGTGCATGCTAAAAACCGCGTTTTGGCACAAATCCATGTGCGGATGTTAAAAAGAGCAGCATCGGCATGCTTTTCCACGTCGTTTGGTAGAAATCCACACGCGCGTTCTGCCAAAAGCACCATTTGCATGCATATCGTGTGTTTTGTAGAAAACTGCGTCCGCGTCTACAAAAGATGCATGTGCATGCTAAAAAACGCGTTTTGGCACAAATCCATGTGCGGATGTTTAAAAAGAGCAGCATCGGCATGCTTTTCACGTCGTTTGGTAGAAATCCACGCGCGCGTTCTGCCAAAAGCACCATTTGCATGCCTATCGTGTGGTTTTGCAGAAAACTGCGTCCGCGTCTACCAAAAGATGCATGCGCATGCTTAAAACGCGTTTTGGCACAAATCCATGTGCGGATGTTAAAAAGAGCAGCATCGGCATGCTTTTCACGTCGTTTGGTAGAAATCCACGCGCGCGTTCTGCCAAAAGCACCATTTGCATGCATATCGTGTGGTTTTGCAGAAAACTGCGTCCGCGTCTACCAAAAGAT
This sequence comes from Dermacentor variabilis, assembly GCF_050947875.1. Taxonomy (NCBI): domain Eukaryota; kingdom Metazoa; phylum Arthropoda; class Arachnida; order Ixodida; family Ixodidae; genus Dermacentor; species Dermacentor variabilis. The sequence continues at coordinate 24,997 of NW_027460633.1, read as the reverse complement.
GCATGCGCATGCTAAAAACGCGTTTTGGCACAAATCCATGTGCGGATGTTAAAAAGAGCAGCATCGGCATGCTTTTCACGTCGTTGGTAGAAATCCACACGTGCGTTCTGCCAAAAGCACCATTTGCATGCCTATCGTGTGGTTTTGCAGAAAACTGCGTCCGCGTCTACCAAAAGATGCATGCGCATGCTTAAAACGCGCTTTGGCACAAATTCATGTGCGGATGTTAAAAAGAGCAGCATCGGCATGCTTTTCACGTCGTTTGGTAGAAATTCACGCGCGCGTTCTGCCAAAAGCACCATTTGCATGCACATCGTGTGGTTTTGCAGAAAACTGCGTCCGCGTCTACCAAAAGATGCATGCGCATGCTTAAACGCGTTTTGGCACAAATCCATGTGCGGGTGCTAAAAAGAGCAGCATCGGCATGCTTTTCACGTCGTTTGGTAGAAATCCACACGCGCGTTCTGCCAAAAGCACCATTTGCATGCCTATCGTGTGGTTTTGCAGAAAACTGCGTCCGCGTCTACCAAAAGATGCATGCGCATGCTTAAAACGCGTTTTGGCACAAATCCATGTGCGGATGTTAAAAAGAGCAGCATCGGCATGCTTTCTCACGTCGTTTGGTAGAAATCCACACGCGCGTTCTGCCAAAAGCACCATTTGCATGCATATCGTGTGGTTTTGCAGAAAACTGCGTCCGCGTCTACCAAAAGATGCATGTGCATGCTAAAAACGCGTTTTGGCACAAATCCATGTGCGGGTGCTAAAAAAGAGCAGCATCGGCATGCTTTTCACGTCGTTTGGTAGAAATCCACAAGCGCGTTCTGCCAAAAGCACCATTTGCATGCCTATCGTGTGGTTTTGCAGAAAACTGCGTCCGCGTCTACCAAAAGATGCATGTGCATGCTAAAAAACGCGTTTTGGCACAAATCCATGTGCGGATGTTAAAAAGAGCAGCTTCGGCTTGCTTTTCACGTCGTTGTAGAAATCCACACGCGCGTTCTGCCAAAGCACCATTTGCATGCATATCGTGTGGTTTTGCAGAAAACTGCGTCCGCGTCTACCAAAAGATGCATTGTGCATGCTAAAAACGCGTTTTGGCACAAATCCATGTGCGGATGTTAAAAGAGCAGCATCGGCATGCTTTTCACGTCGTTTGGTAGAAATCCACACGCGCGTTCTGCCAAAAGCACCATTTGCATGCATATCGTGTGGTTTTGCAGAAAACTGCGTCCGCGTCTACCAAAAGATGCATGTGCATGCTAAAAACGCGTTTTGGCACAAATCCATGTGCGGATGTTAAAAAGAGCAGCATCGGCATGCTTTCACGTCGTTTGGTAGAAATCCACGCGCGCGTTCTGCCCAAAAGCACCATTTGCATGCCTATCGTGTGTTTTGCAGAAAACTGCGTCCGCGTCTACCAAAAGATGCATGCGCATGCTTAAAACGCGTTTTTGGCACAAATCCATGTGCGGTGCTAAAAAGAGCAGCATCGGCATGCTTTTCACGTCGTTTGGTAGAAATCCACACGCGCGTTCTGCCAAAAGCACCATTTGCATGCCTATCGTGTGGTTTGCAGAAAACTGCGTCCGCGTCTACCAAAGATGCATGCGCATGCTTAAAACGCGTTTTGGCACAAATCCATGTGCGGATGTTAAAAAGAGCAGCATCGGCATGCTTTTCACGTCGTTTGGTAGAAATCCACACGCGCGTTCTGCCAAAGCACTATTTGCATGCATATCGTGTGGTTTTGCAGAAACTGCGTCCGCGTCTACCAAAAGATGCATGCGCATGCTTAAAACGCGCTTTGGCACAAATCCATGTGCGGATGTTAAAAGAGCAGCATCGGCATGCTTTTCACGTCGTTTGGTAGAAATCCACACGCGCGTTCTGCAAAAGCACCATTTGCATGCCTATCGTGTGGTTTTGCAGAAAACTGCGTCCGCGTCTACCAAAAGATGCATGCGCATACTTAAAACGCGCTTTGGCACAAATCCATGTGCGGATGTTAAAAAGAGCAGCTTCGGCATGCTTTTCACGTCGTTTGGTAGAAATCCACGCGCGCGTTCTGCCAAAAGCACCATTTGCATGCATATCGTGTGGTTTTGCAGAAAACTGCGTCCGCGTCTACCAAAAGATGCATGCGCATGCTTAAAACGCGCTTTGGCACAAATCCACCATGTGCGGATGTTAAAAAGAGCAGCATCGGCATGCTTTTCACGTCGTTTGGTAGAAATCCACACGCGCGTTCTGCCAAAAGCACCATTTGCATGCATATCGTGTGGTTTTGCAGAAAACTGCGTCCGCGTCTTCCAAAAGATGCATGTGCATGCTAAAAACGCGTTTTGGCACAAATCCATGTGCGGATGTTAAAAAGAGCAGCATCGGCATGCTTTTCACGTCGTTTGGTAGAAATCCACACGCGCGTTCTGCCAAAAGCACCATTTGCATGCATATCGTGTGGTTTTGCAGAAAACTGCGTCCGCGTCTACCAAAAGATGCATGTGCATGCTAAAAACGCGTTTTGGCACAAATCCATGTGCGGATGTTAAAAAGAGCAGCATCGGCATGCTTTTCACGTCGTTTGGTAGAAATCCACGCGCGCGTTCCGCCAAAAGCACCATTTGCATGCCTATCGTGTGGTTTTGCAGAAAACTGCGTCCGCGTCTACCAAAAGATGCATGCGCATGCTTAAAACGCGTTTTGGCACAAATCCATGTGCGGGTGCTAAAAAGAGCAGCGTCGGCATGCTTTTCACGTCGTTTGGTAGAAATCCACACGCGCGTTCTGCCAAAAGCACCATTTGCATGCCTATCGTGTGGTTTTGCAGAAAACTGCGTCCGCGTCTACCAAAAGATGCATGCGCATGCTTAAAACGCGTTTTGGCACAAATCCATGTGCGGATGTTAAAAAGAGCAGCATCGGCATGCTTTTCACGTCGTTTGGTAGAAATCCACACGCGCGTTCTGCCAAAAGCACCATTTGCATGCATATCGTGTGGTTTTGCAGAAAACTGCGTCCGCGTCTACCAAAAGATGCATGTGCATGCTAAAAACGCGTTTTGGCACAAATCCATGTGCGGATGTTAAAAAGAGCAGCATCGGCATGCTTTTCACGTCGTTTGGTAGAAATCCACACGCGCGTTCTGCCAAAAGCACCATTTGCATGCATATCGTGTGGTTTTGCAGAAAACTGCGTCCGCGTCTACCAAAAGATGCATGTGCATGCTAAAAACGCGTTTTGGCACAAATCCATGTGCGGATGTTAAAAAGAGCAGCATCGGCATGCTTTTCACGTCGTTTGGTAGAAATCCACGCGCGCGTTCTGCCAAAAGCACCATTTGCATGCCTATCGTGTGGTTTTGCATAAAACTGCGTCCGCGTCTACCAAAAGATGCATGCTCATGCTTAAAACGCGTTTTGGCACAAATCCATGTGCGGATGTTAAAAAGAGCAGCATCGGCATGCTTTTCACGTCGTTTGGTAGAAATCCACACGCGCGTTCTGCCAAAAGCACCATTTGCATGCATATCGTGTGGTTTTGCAGAAAACTGCGTCCGCGTCTACCAAAAGATGCATGTGCATGCTAAAAACGCGTTTTGGCACAAATCCATGTGCGGATGTTAAAAAGAGCAGCATCGGCATGCTTTTCACGTCGTTTGGTAGAAATCCACACGCGCGTTCTGCCAAAAGCACCATTTGCATGCATATCGTGTGGTTTTGCAGAAAACTGCGTCCGCGTCTACCAAAAGATGCATGTGCATGCTAAAAACGCGTTTTGGCACAAATCCATGTGCGGATGTTAAAAAGAGCAGCATCGGCATGCTTTTCACGTCGTTTGGTAGAAATCCACGCGCGCGTTCTGCCAAAAGCACCATTTGCATGCCTATCGTGTGGTTTTGCAGAAAACTGCGTCCGCGTCTACCAAAAGATGCATGCGCATGCTTAAAACGCGTTTTGGCACAAATCCATGTGCGGGTGCTAAAAAGAGCAGCATCGGCATGCTTTTCACGTCGTTTGGTAGAAATCCACACGCGCGTTCTGCCAAAAGCACCATTTGCATGCATATCGTGTGGTTTTGCAGAAAACTGCGTCCGCGTCTACCAAAAGATGCATGTGCATGCTAAAAACGCGTTTTGGCACAAATCCATGTGCGGATGTTAAAAAGAGCAGCATCGGCATGCTTTTCACGTCGTTTGGTAGAAATCCACACGCGCGTTCTGCCAAAAGCACCATTTGCATGCATATCGTGTGGTTTTGCAGAAAACTGCGTCCGCGTCTACCAAAAGATGCATGTGCATGCTAAAAACGCGTTTTGGCACAAATCCATGTGCGGATGTTAAAAAGAGCAGCATCGGCATGCTTTTCACGTCGTTTGGTAGAAATCCACACGCGCGTTCTGCCAAAAGCACCATTTGCATGCATATCGTGTGGTTTTGCAGAAAACTGCGTCCACGTCTACCAAAAGATGCATGTGCATGCTAAAAACGCGTTTTGGCACAAATCCATGTGCGGATGTTAAAAAGAGCAGCATCGGCATGCTTTTCACGTCGTTTGGTAGAAATCCACACGCGCGTTCTGCCAAAAGCACCATTTGCATGCATATCGTGTGGTTTTGCAGAAAACTGCGTCCGCGTCTACCAAAAGATGCATGCGCATGCTTAAAACGCGTTTTGGCACAAATCCATGTGCGGATGTTAAAAAGAGCAGCATCGGCATGCTTTTCACGTCGTTTGGTAGAAATCCACACGCGCGTTCTGCCAAAAGCACCATTTGCATGCATATCGTGTGGTTTTGCAGAAACTGCGTCCGCGTCTACCAAAAGATGCATGTGCATGCTAAAAACGCGTTTTGGCACAAATCCATGTGCGGATGTTAAAAAGAGCAGCATCGGCATGCTTTTCACGTCGTTTGGTAGAAATCCACACGCGCGTTCTGCCAAAAGCACCATTTGCATGCATATCGTGTGGTTTTGCAGAAAACTGCGTCCGCGTCTACCAAAAGATGCATGTGCATGCTAAAAACGCGTTTTGGCACAAATCCATGTGCGGATGTTAAAAAGAGCAGCATCGGCATGCTTTTCACGTCGTTTGGTAGAAATCCACGCGCGCGTTCTGCCAAAAGCACCATTTGCATGCATATCGTGTGGTTTTGCAGAAAACTGCGTCCGCGTCTACCAAAAGATGCATGCGCATGCTTAAAACGCGCTTTGGCACAAATCCATGTGCGGATGTTAAAAAGAGCAGCATCGGCATGCTTTTCACGTCGTTTGGTAGAAATCCACACGCGCGTTCTGCCAAAAGCACCATTTGCATGCATATCCTGTGGTTTTGCAGAAAACTGCGTCCGCGTCTACCAAAAGATGCATGTGCATGCTAAAAACGCGTTTTGGCACAAATCCATGTGCGGGTGCTAAAAAGAGCAGCATCGGCATGCTTTTCACGTCGTTTGGTAGAAATCCACGCGCGGGTTCTGCCAAAAGCACCATTTGCATGCATATCGTGTGGTTTTGCAGAAAACTGCGTCCGCGTCTACCAAAAGATGCATGTGCATGCTAAAAACGCGTTTTGGCACAAATCCATGTGCGGATGTTAAAAAGAGCAGCATCGGCATGCTTTTCACGTCGTTTGGTAGAAATCCACACGCGCGTTCTGCCAAAAGCACCATTTGCATGCATATCGTGTGGTTTTGCAGAAAACTGCGTCCGCGTCTACCAAAAGATGCATGTGCATGCTAAAAACGCGTTTTGGCACAAATCCATGTGCGGATGTTAAAAAGAGCAGCATCGGCATGCTTTTCACGTCGTTTGGTAGAAATCCACGCGCGCGTTCTGCCAAAAAGCACCATTTGCATGCCTATCGTGTGGTTTTGCAGAAAACTGCGTCCGCGTCTACCAAAAGATGCATGCGCATGCTTAAAACGCGTTTTGGCACAAATCCATGTGCGGGTGCTAAAAAGAGCAGCATCGGCATGCTTTTCACGTCGTTTGGTAGAAATCCACACGCGCGTTCTGCCAAAAGCACCATTTGCATGCCTATCGTGTGGTTTTGCAGAAAACTGCGTCCGCGTCTACCAAAAGATGCATGCGCATGCTTAAAACGCGTTTTGGCACAAATTCATGTGCGGATGTTAAAAAGAGCAGCATCGGCATGCTTTTCACGTCGTTTGGTAGAAATCCACACGCGCGTTCTGCCAAAAGCACCATTTGCATGCATATCGTGTGGTTTTGCAGAAAACTGCGTCCGCGTCTACCAAAAGATGCATGTGCATGCTAAAAACGCGTTTTGGCACAAATCCATGTGCGGATGTTAAAAAGAGCAGCATCGGCATGCTTTTCACGTCGTTTGGTAGAAATCCACACGCGCGTTCTGCCAAAAGCACCATTTGCATGCATATCGTGTGGTTTTGCAGAAACTGCGTCCGCGTCTACCAAAAGATGCATGTGCATGCTAAAAACGCGTTGTGGCACAAATCCATGTGCGGATGTTAAAAAGAGCAGCATCGGCATGCTTTTCACGTCGTTTGGTAGAAATCCACGCGCGCGTTCTGCCAAAAGCACCATTTGCATGCATATCGTGTGGTTTTGCAGAAAACTGCGTCCGCGTCTACCAAAAGATGCATGCGCATGCTTAAAAACGCGTTTTGGCACAAATCCATGTGCGGGTGCTAAAAAGAGCAGCATCGGCATGCTTTTCACGTCGTTTGGTAGAAATCCACACGCGCGTTCTGCCAAAAGCACCATTTGCATGCATATCGTGTGGTTTTGCAGAAAACTGCGTCCGCGTCTACCAAAAGATGCATGTGCATGCTAAAAACGCGTTTTGGCACAAATCCATGTGCGGATGTTAAAAAGAGCAGCATCGGCATGCTTTTCACGTCGTTTGGTAGAAATCCACGCGCGCGTTCTGCCAAAAGCACCATTTGCATGCATATCGTGTGGTTTTGCAGAAAACTGCGTCCGCGTCTACCAAAAGATGCATGCGCATGCTTAAAACGCGTTTTGGCACAAATCCATGTGCGGGTGCTAAAAAGAGCAGCATCGGCATGCTTTTCACGTCGTTTGGTAGAAATCCACACGCGCGTTCTGCCAAAAGCACCATTTGCATGCCTATCGTGTGGTTTTGCAGAAAACTGCGTCCGCGTCTACCAAAAGATGCATGCGCATGCTTAAAACGCGCTTTGGCACAAATCCATGTGCGGATGTTAAAAAGAGCAGCATCGGCATGCTTTTCACGTCGTTTGGTAGAAATCCACACGCGCGTTCTGCCAAAAGCACCATTTGCATGCATATCGTGTGGTTTTGCAGAAAACTGCGTCCGTCGTCTACCAAAAGATGCATGTGCATGCTAAAAACGCGTTTTGGCACAAATCCATGTGCGGATGTTAAAAGAGCAGCATCGGCATGCTTTTCACGTCGTTTGGTAGAAATCCACACGCGCGTTCTGCCAAAAGCACCATTTGCATGCATATCGTGTGGTTTTGCAGAAAACTGCGTCCGCGTCTACCAAAAGATGCATGTGCATGCTAAAAACGCGTTTTGGCACAAATCCATGTGCGGATGTTAAAAAGAGCAGCATCGGCATGCTTTTCACGTCGTTTGGTAGAAATCCACGCGCGCGTTCTGCCAAAAGCACCATTTGCATGCATATCGTGTGGTTTTGCAGAAAACTGCGTCCGCGTCTACCAAAAGATGCATGCGCATGCTTAAAACGCGTTTTGGCACAAATCCATGTGCGGGTGCTAAAAAGAGCAGCATCGGCATGCTTTTCACGTCGTTTGGTAGAAATCCACACGCGCGTTCTGCCGAAAAGCACCATTTGCATGCATATCGTGTGGTTTTGCAGAAAACTGCGTCCGCGTCTACCAAAAGATGCATGTGCATGCTAAAAACGCGTTTTGGCACATATCCATGTGCGGATGTTAAAAAGAGCAGCATCGGCATGCTTTTCACGTCGTTTGGTAGAAATCCACACGCGCGTTCTGCCAAAAGCACCATTTGCATGCATATCGTGTGGTTTTGCAGAAAACTGCGTCCGCGTCTACCAAAAGATGCATGTGCATGCTAAAAACGCGTTTTGGCACAAATCCATGTGCGGATGTTAAAAAGAGCAGCATCGGCATGCTTTTCACGTCGTTTGGTAGAAATCCACACCCGCGTTTCTGCCAAAAGCACCATGCATATCGTGTGGTTTTGCAGAAAACTGCGTCCGCGTCTACCAAAAGATGCATGTGCATGCTAAAAACGCGTTTTGGCACAAATCCATGTGCGGATGTTAAAAAGAGCAGCATCGGCATGCTTTTCACGTCGTTTGGTAGAAATCCACGCGCGCGTTCTGCCAAAAGCACCATTTGCATGCATATCGTGTGGTTTTGCAGAAAACTGCGTCCGCGTCTACCAAAAGATGCATGCGCATGCTTAAAACGCGTTTTGGCACAAATCCATGTGCGGGTGCTAAAAAGAGCAGCATCGGCATGCTTTTCACGTCGTTTGGTAGAAATCCACACGCGCGTTCTGCCAAAAGCACCATTTGCATGCCTATCGTGTGGTTTTGCAGAAAACTGCGTCCGCGTCTACCAAAAGATGCATGCGCATGCTTAAAACGCGTTTTGGCACAAATCCATGTGCGGGTGCTAAAAAGAGCAGCATCGGCATGCTTTTCACGTCGTTTGGTAGAAATCCACACGCGCGTTCTGCCAAAAGCACCATTTGCGTGCCTATCGTGTGGTTTTGCAGAAAACTGCGTCCGCGTCTACCAAAAGATGCATGCGCATGCTTAAAACGCGCTTTGGCACAAATCCATGTGCGGATGTTAAAAAGAGCAGCATCGGCATGCTTTTCACGTCGTTTGGTAGAAATCCACGCGCGCGTTCTGCCAAAAGCACCATTTGCATGCATATCGTGTGGTTTTGCAGAAAACTGCGTCCGCGTCTACCAAAAGATGCATGCGCATGCTTAAAACGCGTTTTGGCACAAATCCATGTGCGGGTGCTAAAAAGAGCAGCATCGGCATGCTTTTCACGTCGTTTGGTAGAAATCCACACGCGCGTTCTGCCAAAAGCACCATTTGCATGCCTATCGTGTGGTTTTGCAGAAAACTGCGTCCGCGTCTACCAAAAGATGCATGCGCATGCTTAAAACGCGTTTTGGCACAAATCCATGTGCGGGTGCTAAAAAGAGCAGCATCGGCATGCTTTTCACGTCGTTTGGTAGAAATCCACACGCGCGTTCTGCCAAAAGCACCATTTGCGTGCCTATCGTGTGGTTTTGCAGAAAACTGCGTCCGCGTCTACCAAAAGATGCATGCGCATGCTTAAAACGCGCTTTGGCACAAATCCATGTGCGGATGTTAAAAAGAGCAGCATCGGCATGCTTTTCACGTCGTTTGGTAGAAATCCACGCGCGCGTTCTGCCAAAAGCACCATTTGCATGCATATCGTGTGGTTTTGCAGAAAACTGCGTCCGCGTCTACCAAAAGATGCATGCGCATGCTTAAAACGCGTTTTGGCACAAATCCATGTGCGGGTGCTAAAAAGAGCAGCATCGGCATGCTTTTCACGTCGTTTGGTAGAAATCCACACGCGCGTTCTGCCAAAAGCACCATTTGCATGCCTATCGTGTGGTTTTGTAGAAAACTGCGTCCGCGTCTACCAAAAGATGCATGCGCATGCTTAAAACGCGCTTTGGCACAAATCCATGTGCGGATGTTAAAAAGAGCAGCATCGGCATGCCTTTCACGTCGTTTGGTAGAAATCCACGCGCGCGTTCTGCCAAAAGCACCATTTGCATGCATATCGTGTGGTTTTGCAGAAAACTGCGTCCGCGTCTACCAAAAGATGCATGCGCATGCTTAAAACGCGTTTTGGCACAAATCCATGTGCGGGTGCTAAAAAGAGTAGCATCGGCATGCTTTTCACGTCGTTTGGTAGAAATCCACACGCGCGTTCTGCCAAAAGCACCATTTGCATGCCTATCGTGTGGTTTTGCAGACAACTGCGTCCGCGTCTACCAAAAGATGCATGCGCATGCTTAAAACGCGCTTTGGCACAAATCCATGTGCGGATGTTAAAAAGAGCAGCATCGGCATGCTTTTCACGTCGTTTGGTAGAAATCCACACGCGCGTTCTGCCAGAAGCACCATTTGCATGCATATTGTGTGGTTTTGCAGAAAACTGCGTCCGCGTCTACCAAAAGATGCATGTGCATGCTAAAAACGCGTTTTGGCACAAATCCATGTGCGGGTGCTAAAAAGAGCAGCATCGGCATGCTTTTCACGTCGTTTGGTAGAAATCCACGCGCGCGTTCTGCCAAAAGCACCATTTGCATGCATATCGTGTGGTTTTGCAGAAAACTGCGTCCGCGTCTACCAAAAGATGCATGCGCATGCTTAAAACGCGTTTTGGCACAAATCCATGTGCGGGTGCTAAAAAGAGCAGCATCGGCATGCTTTTCACGTCGTTTGGTAGAAATCCACACGCGCGTTCTGCCAAAAGCACCATTTGCATGCCTATCGTGTGGTTTTGCAGAAAACTGCGTCCGCGTCTACCAAAAGATGCATGCGCATGCTTAAAACGCGCTTTGGCACAAATCCATGTGCGGATGTTAAAAAGAGCAGCATCGGCATACCTTTCACGTCGTTTGGTAGAAATCCACGCGCGCGTTCTGCCAAAAGCACCATTTGCATGCATATCGTGTGGTTTTGCAGAAAACTGCGTCCGCGTCTACCAAAAGATGCATGCGCATGCTTAAAACGCGTTTTGGCACAAATCCATGTGCGGGTGCTAAAAAGAGTAGCATCGGCATGCTTTTCACGTCGTTTGGTAGAAATCCACACGCGCGTTCTGCCAAAAGCACCATTTGCATGCCTATCGTGTGGTTTTGCAGAAAACTGCGTCCGCGTCTACCAAAAGATGCATGCGCATGCTTAAAACGCGCTTTGGCACAAATCCATGTGCGGATGTTAAAAAGAGCAGCGTCGGCATGCTTTTCACGTCGTTTGGTAGAAATCCACGCGCGCGTTCTGCCAAAAGCACCATTTGCATGCATATCGTGTGGTTTTGCAGAAAACTGCGTCCGCGTCTACCAAAAGATGCATGCGCATGCTTAAAACGCGTTTTGGCACAAATCCATGTGCGGGTGCTAAAAAGAGCAGCATCGGCATGCTTTTCACGTCGTTTGGTAGAAATCCACACGCGCGTTCTGCCAAAAGCACCATTTGCATGCATATCGTGTGGTTTTGCAGAAAACTGCGTCCGCGTCTACCAAAAGATGCATGTGCATGCTAAAAACGCGTTTTGGCACAAATCCATGTGCGGGTGCTAAAAAGAGCAGCATCGGCATGCTTTTCACGTCGTTTGGTAGAAATCCACGCGCGCGTTCTGCCAAAAGCACCATTTGCATGCCTATCGTGTGGTTTTGCAGAAAACTGCGTCCGCGTCTACCAAAAGATGCATGCGCATGCTTAAAACGCGCTTTGGCACAAATCCATGTGCGGATGTTAAAAAGAGCAGCATCGGCATGCTTTTCACGTCGTTTGGTAGAAATCCACGCGCGCGTTCTGCCAAAAGCACCATTTGCATGCATATCGTGTGGTTTTGCAGAAAACTGCGTCCGCGTCTACCAAAAGATGCATGCGCATGCTTAAAACGCGTTTTGGCACAAATCCATGTGCGGGTGCTAAAAAGAGCAGCATCGGCATGCTTTTCACGTCGTTTGGTAGAAATCCACACGCGCGTTCTGCCAAAAGCACCATTTGCATGCCTATCGTGTGGTTTTGCAGAAAACTGCGTCCGCGTCTACCAAAAGATGCATGCGCATGCTTAAAACGCGCTTTGGCACAAATCCATGTGCGGATGTTAAAAAGAGCAGCACCGGCATGCTTTTCACGTCGTTTGGTAGAAATCCACACGCGCGTTCTGCCAAAAGCACCATTTGCATGCCTATCGTGTGGTTTTGCAGAAAACTGCGTCCGCGTCTACCAAAAGATGCATGCGCATGCTTAAAACGCGCTTTGGCACAAATCCATGTGCGCATGTTAAAAAGAGCAGCATCGGCATGCTTTTCACGTCGTTTGGTAGAAATCCACACGCGCGTTCTGCCAGAAGCACCATTTGCATGCATATCGTGTGGTTTTGCAGAAAACTGCGTCCGCGTCTACCAAAAGATGCATGTGCATGCTAAAAACGCGTTTTGGCACAAATCCATGTGCGGATGTTAAAAAGAGCAGCATCGGCATGCTTTTCACGTCGTTTGGTAGAAATCCACGCGCGCGTTCTGCCAAAAGCACCATTTGCATGCATATCGTGTGGTTTTGCAGAAAACTGCGTCCGCGTCTACCAAAAGATGCATGCGCATGCTTAAAACGCGTTTTGGCACAAATCCATGTGCGGGTGCTAAAAAGAGCAGCATCGGCATGCTTTTCACGTCGTTTGGTAGAAATCCACACGCGCGTTCTGCAAAAGCACCATTTGCATGCCTATCGTGTGGTTTTGCAGAAAACTGCGTCCGCGTCTACCAAAAGATGCATGCGCATGCTTAAAACGCGTTTTGGCACAAATCCATGTGCGGGTGCTAAAAAGAGCAGCATCGGCATGCTTTTCACGTCGTTTGGTAGAAATCCACACGCGCGTTCTGCCAAAAGCACCATTTGCGTGCCTATCGTGTGGTTTTGCAGAAAACTGCGTCCGCGTCTACCAAAAGATGCATGCGCATGCTTAAAACGCGCTTTGGCACAAATCCATGTGCGGATGTTAAAAAGAGCAGCATCGGCATGCTTTTCACGTCGTTTGGTAGAAATCCACGCGCGCGTTCTGCCAAAAGCACCATTTGCATGCATATCGTGTGGTTTTGCAGAAAACTGCGTCGCGTCTACCAAAAGATGCATGCGCATGCTTAAAACGCGTTTTGGCACAAATCCATGTGCGGGTGCTAAAAAGAGCAGCATCGGCATGCTTTTCACGTCGTTTGGTAGAAATCCACACGCGCGTTCTGCCAAAAGCACCATTTGCATGCCTATCGTGTGGTTTTGCAGAAAACTGCGTCCGCGTCTACCAAAAGATGCATGCGCATGCTTAAAACGCGTTTTGGCACAAATCCATGTGCGGGTGCTAAAAAGAGCAGCATCGGCATGCTTTTCACGTCGTTTGGTAGAAATCCACACGCGCGTTCTGCCAAAAGCACCATTTGCGTGCCTATCGTGTGTTTTGCAGAAAACTGCGTCCGCGTCTACCAAAAGATGCATGCGCATGCTTAAAACGCGCTTTGGCACAAATCCATGTGCGGATGTTAAAAAGAGCAGCATCGGCATGCTTTTCACGTCGTTTGGTAGAAATCCACGCGCGCGTTCTGCCAAAAGCACCATTTGCATGCATATCGTGTGGTTTTGCAGAAAACTGCGTCCGCGTCTACCAAAAGATGCATGCGCATGCTTAAAACGTGTTTTGGCACAAATCCATGTGCGGGTGCTAAAAAGAGCAGCATCGGCATGCTTTTCACGTCGTTTGGTAGAAATCCACACGCGCGTTCTGCCAAAAGCACCATTTGCATGCCTATCGTGTGGTTTTGCAGAAAACTGCGTCCGCGTCTACCAAAAGATGCATGCGCATGCTTAAAACGCGCTTTGGCACAAATCCATGTGCGGATGTTAAAAAGAGCAGCATCGGCATGCCTTTCACGTCGTTTGGTAGAAATCCACGCGCGCGTTCTGCCAAAAGCACCATTTGCATGCATATCGTGTGGTTTTGCAGAAAACTGCGTCCGCGTCTACCAAAAGATGCATGCGCATGCTTAAAACGCGTTTTGGCACAAATCCATGTGCGGGTGCTAAAAAGAGTAGCATCGGCATGCTTTTCACGTCGTTTGGTAGAAATCCACACGCGCGTTCTGCCAAAAGCACCATTTGCATGCCTATCGTGTGGTTTTGCAGAAAACTGCGTCCGCGTCTACCAAAAGATGCATGCGCATGCTTAAAACGCGCTTTGCACAAATCCATGTGCGGATGTTAAAAAGAGCAGCATCGGCATGCTTTTCACATCGTTGGTAGAATCCACACGCGCGTTCTGCCAGAAGCACCATTTGCATGCATATCGTGTGGTTTTGCAGAAAACTGCGTCCGCGTCTACCAAAAGATGCATGTGCATGCTAAAACGCGTTTTGGCACAAATCCATGTGCGGATGTTAAAAAGAGCAGCATCGGCATGCTTTTCACGTCGTTTGGTAGAAATCCACGCGCGCGTTCTGCCAAAAGCACCATTTGCATGCATATCGTGTGGTTTTGCTGAAAACTGCGTCCGCGTCTACCAAAAGATGCATGCGCATGCTTAAAACGCGTTTTGGCACAAATCCATGTGCGGGTGCTAAAAAGAGCAGCATCGGCATGCTTTTCACGTCGTTTGGTAGAAATCCACACGCGCGTTCTGCCAAAAGCACCATTTGCATGCCTATCGTGTGGTTTTGCAGAAAACTGCGTCCGCGTCTACCAAAAGATGCATGCGCATGCTTAAAACGCGTTTTGGCACAAATCCATGTGCGGGTGCTAAAAAGAGCAGCATCGGCATGCTTTTCACGTCGTTTGGTAGATATCCACACGCGCGTTCTGCCAAAAGCACCATTTGCATGCCTATCGTGTGGTTTTGCAGAAAACTGCGTCCGCGTCTACCAAAAGATGCATGCGCATGCTTAAAACGCGCTTTGGCACAAATCCATGTGCGGATGTTAAAAAGAGCAGCATCGGCATGCCTTTCACGTCGTTTGGTAGAAATCCACGCGCGCGTTCTGCCAAAAGCACCATTTGCATGCCTATCGTGTGGTTTTGCAGAAAACTGCGTCCGCGTCTACCAAAAGATGCATGCGCATGCTTAAAACGCGCTTTGGCACAAATCCATGTGCGGATGTTAAAAAGAGCAGCATCGGCATGCTTTTCACGTCGTTTGGTAGAAATCCACACGCGCGTTCTGCCAGAAGCACCATTTGCATGCATATCGTGTGGTTTTGCAGAAAACTGCGTCCGCGTCTACCAAAAGATGCATGTGCATGCTAAAAACGCGTTTTGGCACAAATCCATGTGCGGATGTTAAAAAGAGCAGCATCGGCATGCTTTTCACGTCGTTTGGTAGAAATCCACGGGCGCGTTCTGCCAAAAGCACCATTTGCATGCCTATCGTGTGGTTTTGCAGAAAACTGCGTCCGCGTCTACCAAATGATGCATGCGCATGCTTAAAACGCGTTTTGGCACAAATCCATGTGCGGGTGCTAAAAAGAGCAGCATCGGCATGCTTTTCACGTCGTTTGGTAGAAATCCACACGCGCGTTCTGCCAAAAGCACCATTTACATGCCTATCGTGTGGTTTTGCAGAAAACTGCGTCCGCGTCTACCAAAAGATGCATGCGCATGCTTAAAACGCGCTTTGGCACAAATCCATGTGCGGATGTTAAAAAGAGCAGCATCGGCATGCTTTTCACGTCGTTTGGTAGAAATCCACGCGCGCGTTCTGCGAAAAGCACCATTTGCATGCATATCGTGTGGTTTTGCAGAAAACTGCGTCCGCGTCTACCAAAAGATGCATGCGCATGCTTAAAACGCGTTTTGGCACAAATCCATGTGCGGGTGCTAAAAAGAGTAGCATCGGCATGCTTTTCACGTCGTTTGGTAGAAATCCACACGCGCGTTCTGCCAAAAGCACCATTTGCATGCCTATCGTGTGGTTTTGCAGAAAACTGCGTCCGCGTCTACCAAAAGATGCATGCGCATGCTTAAAACGCGCTTTGGCACAAATCCATGTGCGGATGTTAAAAAGAGCAGCATCGGCATGCTTTTCACGTCGTTTGGTAGAAATCCACACGCGCGTTCTGCCAAAAGCACCATTTGCATGCATATCGTGTGGTTTTGCAGAAAACTGCGTCCGCGTCTACCAAAAGATGCATGTGCATGCTAAAAACGCGTTTTGGCACAAATCCATGTGCGGATGTTAAAAAGAGCAGCATCGGCATGCTTTTCACGTCGTTTGGCAGAAATCCACGCGCGCGTTCTGCCAAAAGCACCATTTGCATGCATATCGTGTGGTTTTGCAGAAAACTGCGTCCGCGTCTACCAAAAGATGCATGCGCATGCTTAAAACGCGTTTTGGCACAAATCCATGTGCGGGTGCTAAAAAGAGCAGCATCGGCATGCTTTTCACGTCGTTTGGTAGAAATCCACACGCGCGTTCTGCCAAAAGCACCATTTGCATGCCTATCGTGTGGTTTTGCAGAAAACTGCGTCCGCGTCTACCAAAAGATGCATGCGCATGCTTAAAACGCGTTTTGGCACAAATCCATGTGCGGGTGCTAAAAAGAGCAGCATCGGCATGCTTTTCACGTCGTTTCGTAGAAATCCACACGCGCGTTCTGCCAAAAGCACCATTTGCATGCCTATCGTGTGGTTTTGGAGAAAACTGCGTCCGCGTCTACCAAAAGATGCATGCGCATGCTTAAAACGCGCTTTGGCACAAATCCATGTGCGGATGTTAAAAAGAGCAGCATCGGCATGCTTTTCACGTCGTTTGGTAGAAATCCACGCGCGCGTTCTGCCAAAAGCACCATTTGCATGCATATCGTGTGGTTTTGCAGAAAACTGCGTCCGCGTCTACCAAAAGATGCATGCGCATGCTTAAAACGCGTTTTGGCACAAATCCATGTGCGGGTGCTAAAAAGAGTAGCATCGGCATGCTTTTCACGTCGTTTGGTAGAAATCCACACGCGCGTTCTGCCAAAAGCACCATTTGCATGCCTATCGTGTGGTTTTGCAGAAAACTGCGTCCGCGTCTACCAAAAGATGCATGCGCATGCTTAAAACGCGCTTTGGCACAAATCCATGTGCGGATGTTAAAAAGTGCAGCATCGGCATGCTTTTCACGTCGTTTGGTAGAAATCCACACGCGCGTTCTGCCAGAAGCACCATTTGCATGCATATCGTGTGGTTTTGCAGAAAACTGCGTCCGCGTCTACCAAAAGATGCATGTGCATGCTAAAAACGCGTTTTGGCACAAATCCATGTGCGGATGTTAAAAAGAGCAGCATCGGCATGCTTTTCACGTCGTTTGGTAGAAATCCACGCGCGCGTTCTGCCAAAAGCACCATTTGCATGCATATCGTGTGGTTTTGCAGAAAACTGCGTCCGCGTCTACCAAAAGATGCATGCGCATGCTTAAAACGCGTTTTGGCACAAATCCATGTGCGGGTGCTAAAAAGAGCAGCATCGGCATGCTTTTCACGTCGTTTGGTAGAAATCCACACGCGCGTTCTGCCAAAAGCACCATTTGCATGCCTATCGTGTGGTTTTGCAGAAAACTGCGTCCGCGTCTACCAAAAGATGCATGCGCATGCTTAAAACGCGTTTTGGCACAAATCCATGTGCGGGTGCTAAAAAGAGCAGCATCGGCATGCTTTTCACGTCGTTTGGTAGAAATCCACACGCGCGTTCTGCCAAAAGCACCATTTGCATGCCTATCGTGTGGTTTTGCAGAAAACTGCGTCCGCGTCTACCAAAAGATGCATGCGCATGCTTAAAACGCGCTTTGGCACAAATCCATGTGCGGATGTTAAAAAGAGCAGCATCGGCATGCTTTTCACGTCGTTTGGTAGAAATCCACGCGCGCGTTCTGCCAAAAGCACCATTTGCATGCCTATCGTGTGGTTTTGCAGAAAACTGCGTCCGCGTCTACCAAAAGATGCATGCGCATGCTTAAAACGCGTTTTGGCACAAATCCATGTGCGGGTGCTAAAAAGAGCAGCATCGGCATGCTTTTCACGTCGTTTGGTAGAAATCCACGCGCGCGTTCTGCCAAAAGCACCATTTGCATGCCTATCGTGTGGTTTTGCAGAAAACTGCGTCCGCGTCTACCAAAAGATGCATGCGCATGCTTAAAACGCGCTTTGGCACAAATCCATGTGCGGATGTTAAAAAGAGCAGCATCGGCATGCTTTTCACGTCGTTTGGTAGAAATCCACGCGCGCGTTCTGCCAAAAGCACCATTTGCATGCCTATCGTGTGGTTTTGCAGAAAACTGCGTCCGCGTCTACCAAAAGATGCATGCGCATGCTTAAAACGCGTTTTGGCACAAATCCATATGCGGGTGCTAAAAAGAGCAGCATCGGCATGCTTTTCACGTCGTTTGGTAGAAATCCACGCGCGCGTTCTGCCAAAAGCACCATTTGCATGCCTATCGTGTGGTTTTGCAGAAAACTGCGTCCGCGTCTACCAAAGATGCATGCGCATGCTTAAAACGCGTTTTGGCACAAATCCATGTGCGGATGTTAAAAAGAGCAGCATCGGCATGCTTTTCACGTCGTTTGGTAGAAATCCACGCGCGCGTTCTGCCAAAAGGACCATTTGCATGCATATCGTGTGGTTTTGCAGAAAACTGCGTCCGCGTCTACCAAAAGATGCATGCGCATGCTTAAAACGCGTTTTGGCACAAATCCATGTGCGGGTGCTAAAAAGAGCAGCATCGGCATGCTTTTCACGTCGTTTGGTAGAAATCCACACGCGCGTTCTGCCAAAAGCACCATTTGCATGCCTATCGTGTGGTTTTGCAGAAAACTGCGTCCGCGTCTACCAAAAGATGCATGCGCATGCTTAAAACGCGCTTTGGCACAAATCCATGTGCGGATGTTAAAAAGAGCAGCATCGGCATGCTTTTCACGTCGTTTGGTAGAAATCCACGCGCGCGTTCTGCCAAAAGCACCATTTGCATGCATATCGTGTGGTTTTGCAGAAAACTGCGTCCGCGTCTACCAAAAGATGCATGCGCATGCTTAAAACGCGTTTTGGCACAAATCCATGTGCGGGTGCTAAAAAGAGCAGCATCGGCATGCTTTTCACGTCGTTTGGTAGAAATCCACACGCGCGTTCTGCCAAAAGCACCATTTGCATGCCTATCGTGTGGTTTTGCAGAAAACTGCGTCCGCGTCGACCAAAAGATGCATGCGCATGCTTAAAACGCGCTTTGGCACAAATCCATGTGCGGATGTTAAAAAGAGCAGCATCGGCATGCTTTTCACGTCGTTTGGTAGAAATCCACACGCGCGTTCTGCCAAAAGCACCATTTGCATGCATATCGTGTGGTTTTGCAGAAAACTGCGTCCGCGTCTACCAAAAGATGCATGTGCATGCTAAAAACGCGTTTTGGCACAAATCCATGTGCGGATGTTAAAAAGAGCAGCATCGGCATGCTTTTCACGTCGTTTGGTAGAAATCCACGCGCGCGTTCTGCCAAAAGCACCATTTGCATGCATATCGTGTGGTTTTGCAGAAAACTGCGTCCGCGTCTACCAAAAGATGCATGCGCATGCTTAAAACGCGTTTTGGCACAAATCCATGTGCGGGTGCTAAAAAGAGCAGCATCGGCATGCTTTTCACGTCGTTTGGTAGAAATCCACACGCGCGTTCTGCCAAAAGCACCATTTGCATGCCTATCGTGTGGTTTTGCAGAAAACTGCGTCCGCGTCTACCAAAAGATGCATGCGCATGCTTAAAACGCGTTTTGGCACAAATCCATGTGCGGGTGCTAAAAAGAGCAGCATCGGCATGCTTTTCACGTCGTTTGGTAGAAATCCACACGCGCGTTCTGCCAAAAGCACCATTTGCATGCATATCGTGTGGTTTTGCAGAAAACTGCGTCCGCGTCTACCAAAAGATGCATGCGCATGCTTAAAACGCGTTTTGGCACAAATCCATGTGCGGGTGCTAAAAAGAGCAGCATCGGCATGCTTTTCACGTCGTTTGGTAGAAATCCACACGCGCGTTCTGCCAAAAGCACCATTTGCATGCCTATCGTGTGGTTTTGCAGAAAACTGCGTCCGCGTCTACCAAAAGATGCATGCGCATGCTTAAAACGCGCTTTGGCACAAATCCATGTGCGGATGTTAAAAAGAGCAGCATCGGCATGCTTTTCACGTCGTTTGGTAGAAATCCACGCGCGCGTTCTGCCAAAAGCACCATTTGCATGCATATCGTGTGGTTTTGCAGAAAACTGCGTCCGCGTCTACCAAAAGATGCATGCGCATGCTTAAAACGCGTTTTGCACAAATCCATGTGCGGGTGCTAAAAAGAGCAGCATCGGCATGCTTTTCACGTCGTTTGGTAGAAATCCACACGCGCGTTCTGCCAAAAGCACCATTTGCATGCCTATCGTGTGGTTTTGCAGAAAACTGCGTCCGCGTCTACCAAAAGATGCATGTGCATGCTAAAAACGCGTTTTGGCACAAATCCATGTGCGGATGTTAAAAAGAGCAGCATCGGCATGCTTTTCACGTCGTTTGGTAGAAATCCACGCGCGCGTTCTGCCAAAAGCACCATTTGCATGCATATCGTGTGGTTTTGCAGAAAACTGCGTCCGCGTCTACCAAAAGATGCATGCGCATGCTTAAAACGCGTTTTGGCACAAATCCATGTGCGGGTGCTAAAAAGAGCAGCATCGGCATGCTTTTCACGTCGTTTGGTAGAAATCCACACGCGCGTTCTGCCAAAAGCACCATTTGCATGCCTATCGTGTGGTTTTGCAGAAAACTGCGTCCGCGTCTACCAAAAGATGCATGCGCATGCTTAAAACGCGTTTTGGCACAAATCCATGTGCGGGTGCTAAAAAGAGCAGCATCGGCATGCTTTTCACGTCGTTTGGTAGAAATCCACACGCGCGTTCTGCCAAAAGCACCATTTGCATGCCTATCGTGTGGTTTTGCAGAAAACTGCGTCCGCGTCTACCAAAAGATGCATGCGCATGCTTAAAACGCGCTTTGGCACAAATCCATGTGCGGATGTTAAAAAGAGCAGCATCGGCATGCTTTTCACGTCGTTTGGTAGAAATCCACGCGCGATTTCTGCCAAAAGCACCATTTGCATGCATATCGTGTGGTTTTGCAGAAAACTGCGTCCGCGTCTACCAAAAGATGCATGCGCATGCTTAAAACGCGTTTTGGCACAAATCCATGTGCGGGTGCTAAAAAGAGCAGCATCGGCATGCTTTTCACGTCGTTTGGTAGAAATCCACACGCGCGTTCTGCCAAAAGCACCATTTGCATGCCTATCGTGTGGTTTTGCAGAAAACTGCGTCCGCGTCTACCAAAAGATGCATGCGCATGCTTAAAACGCGCTTTGGCACAAAACCATGTGCGGATGTTAAAAAGAGCAGCATCGGCATGCTTTTCACGTCGTTTGGTAGAAATCCACGCGCGCGTTCTGCCAAAAGCACCATTTGCATGCATATCGTGTGGTTTTGCAGAAAACTGCGTCCGCGTCTACCAAAAGATGCATGCGCATGCTTAAAACGCGTTTTGGCACAAATCCTTGTGCGGGTGCTAAAAAGAGCAGCATCGGCATGCTTTTCACGTCGTTTGGTAGAAATCCACACGCGCGTTCTGCCAAAAGCACCATTTGCATGCCTATCGTGTGGTTTTGCAGAAAACTGCGTCCGCGTCTACCAAAAGATGCATGCGCATGCTTAAAACGCGCTTTGGCACAAATCCATGTGCGGATGTTAAAAAGAGCAGCATCGGCATGCTTTTCACGTCGTTTGGTAGAAATCCACACGCGCGTTCTGCCAAAAGCACCATTTGCATGCATATCGTGTGGTTTTGCAGAAAACTGCGTCCGCGTCTACCAAAAGATGCATGTGCATGCTAAAAAACGCGTTTTGGCACAAATCCAGTGCGGGTGCTAAAAAGAGCAGCATCGGCATGCTTTTCACGTCGTTTGGTAGAAATCCACGCGCGCGTTCTGCCAAAAGCACCATTTGCATGCCTATGGTGTGGTTTTGCAGAAAACTGCGTCCGCGTCTACCAAAAGATGCATGCGCATGCTTAAAACGCGTTTTGGCACAAATCCATGTGCGGATGTTAAAAAGAGCAGCATCGGCATGCTTTTCACGTCGTTTTGGTAGAAATCCACGCGCGTGTTCTGCCAAAAGCACCATTTGCATGCATATCGTGTGGTTTTTGCAGAAAACTGCGTCCGCGTCTACCAAAAGATGCATGCGCATGCTTAAAACGCGTTTTGGCACAAATCCATGTGCGGGTGCTAAAAAAGAGCAGCATCGGCATGCTTTTCACGTCGTTTGGTAGAAATCCACACGCGCGTTCTGCCAAAAGCCCCATTTGCATGCCTATCGTGTGGTTTTGCAGAAAACTGCGTCCGCGTCTACCAAAAGATGCATGCGCATGCTTAAAACGCGCTTTGGCACAAATCCATGTGCGGATGTTAAAAAGAGCAGCATCGGCATGCTTTTCACGTCGTTTGGTAGAAATCCACGCGCGCGTTCTGCCAAAAGCACCATTTGCATGCATATCGTGTGGTTTTGCAGAAAACTGCGTCCGCGTCTACCAAAAGATGCATGCGCATGCTTAAAAACGCGTTTTTGGCACAAATCCATGTGCGGGTGCTAAAAAGAGCAGCATCGGCATGCTTTTCACGTCGTTTGGTAGAAATCCACACGCGCGTTCTGCCAAAAGCACCATTTGCATGCATATCGTGTGGTTTTGCAGAAAACTGCGTCCGCGTCTACCAAAAGATGCATGTGCATGCTAAAAACGCGTTTTGGCACAAATCCATGTGCGGGTGCTAAAAAGAGCAGCATCGGCATGCTTTTCACGTCGTTTGGTAGAAATCCACGCGCGCGTTCTGCCAAAAGCACCATTTGCATGCATATCGTGTGGTTTTGCAGAAAACTGCGTCCGCGTCTACCAAAAGATGCATGCGCATGCTTAAAACGCGTTTTGGCACAAATCCATGTGCGGGTGCTAAAAAGAGCAGCATCGGCATGCTTTTCACGTCGTTTGGTAGAAATCCACACGCGCGTTCTGCCAAAAGCACCATTTGCATGCCTATCGTGTGGTTTTGCAGAAAACTGCGTCCGCGTCTACCAAAAGATGCATGCGCATGCTTAAAACGCGCTTTGGCACAAATCCATGTGCGGATGTTAAAAAGAGCAGCATCGGCATGCTTTTCACGTCGTTTGGTAGAAATCCACGCGCGCGTTCTGCCAAAAGCACCATTTGCATGCATATCGTGTGGTTTTGCAGAAAACTGCGTCCGCGTCTACCAAAAGATGCATGCGCATGCTTAAAACGCGTTTTGGCACAAATCCATGTGCGGGTGCTAAAAAGAGCAGCATCGGCATGCTTTTCACGTCGTTTGGTAGAAATCCACACGCGCGTTCTGCCAAAAGCACCATTTGCATGCCTATCGTGTGGTTTTGCAGAAAACTGCGTCCGCGTCTACCAAAAGATGCATGCGCATGCTTAAAACGCGCTTTGGCACAAATCCATGTGCGGATGTTAAAAAGAGCAGCATCGGCATGCTTTTCACGTCGTTTGGTAGAAATCCACGCGCGCGTTCTGCCAAAAGCACCATTTGCATGCATATCGTGTGGTTTTGCAGAAAACTGCGTCCGCGTCTACCAAAAGATGCATGCGCATGCTTAAAACGCGTTTTGGCACAAATCTATGTGCGGGTGCTAAAAAGAGCAGCATCGGCATGCTTTTCACGTCGTTTGGTAGAAATCCACACGCGCGTTCTGCCAAAAGCACCATTTGCATGGCCTATCGTGTGGTTTTGCAGAAAACTGCGTCCGCGTCTACCAAAAGATGCATGCGCATGCTTAAAACGCGCTTTGGCACAAATCCATGTGCGGATGTTAAAAAGAGCAGCATCGGCATGCTTTTCACGTCGTTTGGTAGAAATCCACACGCGCGTTCTGCCAAAAGCACCATTTGCATGCATATCGTGTGGTTTTGCAGAAAACTGCGTCCGCGTCTACCAAAAGATGCATGCGCATGCTAAAAACGCGTTTTGGCACAAATCCATGTGCGGATGTTAAAAAGGAGCAGCATCGGCATGCTTTTCACGTCGTTTGGTAGAAATCCACGCGCGCGTTCTGCCAAAAGCACCATTTGCATGCATATCGTGTGGTTTTTGCAGAAAAACTGCGTCCGCGTCTACCAAAAGATGCATGCGCATGCTTAAAACGCGTTTTGGCACAAATCCATGTGCGGGTGCTAAAAAGAGCAGCATCGGCATGCTTTTCACGTCGTTTGGTAGAAATCCACACGCGCGTTCTGCCAAAAGCACCATTTGCATGCCTATCGTGTGGTTTTGTAGAAAACTGCGTCCGCGTCTACCAAAAGATGCATGCGCATGCTTAAAACGCGCTTTGGCACAAATCCATGTGCGGATGTTAAAAAGAGCAGCATCGGCATGCTTTTCACGTCGTTTGGTAGAAATCCACACGCGCGTTCTGCCAAAAGCACCATTTGCATGCATATCGTGTGGTTTTGCAGAAAACTGCGTCCGCGTCTACCAAAAGATGCATGTGCATGCTAAAAACGCGTTTTGGCACAAATCCATGTGCGGATGTTAAAAAGAGCAGCATCGGCATGCTTTTCACGTCGTTTGGTAGAAATCCACGCGCGCGTTCTGCCAAAAGCACCATTTGCATGCATATCGTGTGGTTTTTGCAGAAAACTGCGTCCGCGTCTACCAAAAGATGCATGCGCATGCTTAAAACGCGTTTTGGCACAAATCCATGTGCGGGTGCTAAAAAGAGCAGCATCGGCATGCTTTTCACGTCGTTTGGTAGAAATCCACACGCGCGTTCTGCCAAAAGCACCATTTGCATGCCTATCGTGTGGTTTTGCAGAAAACTGCGTCCGCGTCTACCAAAAGATGCATGCGCATGCTTAAAACGCGTTTTGGCACAAATCCATGTGCGGGTGCTAAAAAGAGCAGCATCGGCATGCTTTTCACGTCGTTTGGTAGAAATCCACACGCGCGTTCTGCCAAAAGCACCATTTACATGCCTATCGTGTGGTTTTGCAGAAAACTGCGTCCGCGTCTACCAAAAGATGCATGCGCATGCTTAAAACGCGCTTTGGCACAAATCCATGTGCGGATGTTAAAAAGAGCAGCATCGGCATGCTTTTCACGTCGTTTGGTAGAAATCCACGCGCGCGTTCTGCCAAAAGCACCATT
>NW_027460631.1:0-48205 GCF_050947875.1 Dermacentor variabilis | reverse complement strand
ACATGCATCTTTTGATAGACGCGGACGCAGTTTTCTGCAAAACCACACGATATGCATGCAAATGGTGCTTTTGGCAGAACGCGCACGTGGATTTCTACCAAACGACATGAAAAGATGCTGCTCTTTTTAGCACCCCCACATGGATTTGTGCCAAAACGCGTTTTAAGCATGCACATGCATCTTTTGGTAGACGCGGACGCAGTTTTCTGCAAAACCACACGATATGCATGCGAATGGTGCTTTTGGCAGAACGCGCACGTGGATTTCTACCAACGACGTGAAAAGCATGCCGATGCTGCCCTTTTTAGCACCCGCACATGGATTTGTGCCAAAACGCGTTTTAAGCATGCACATGCATCTTTTGGGAGACGCGGACGCAGTTTTCTGCAAAACCACACGATATGCATGCAAATGGTGCTTTTGGCAGAACGCGCACGTGGATTTCTACCAAACGACGTGAAAAGCATGCCGATGCTGCTCTTTTTAGCACCCGCGCATGGATTTGTGCCAAAACGCGTTTTAAGCATGCACATGCATCTTTTGGTAGACGCGGACGCAGTTTTCTGCAAAACCACACGATATGCATGCAAATGGTGCTTTTGGCAGAACGCGCACATGGATTTCTGCCAAACGACGTGAAAAGCATGCCGATGCTGCTCTTTTTAGCACCCGCACATGGATTTGTGCCAAAACGCGTTTTAAGCATGCACATTCATCTTTTGGTAGACGCGACGCAGTTTTCTGCAAAACCACACGATATGCATGCAAATGGTGCTTTTTGCAGAACGCGCACGTGGATTTCTACCAAACGACGTGAAAAGCATGCCGATGCTGCTCTTTTTAGCACCCGCACATGGATTTGTGCCAAAACGCGTTTTAAGCATGCACATGCATCTTTTGGTAGACGCGGACGCAGTTTTCTGCAAAACCACACGATATGCATGCAAATGGTGCTTTTGGCAGAACGCGCACGTGGTTTTCTACCAAACGACGTGAAAAGCATGCCGATGCTGCTCTTTTTAGCACCCGCACATGGATTTGTGCCAAAACGCGTTTTAAGCATGCACATTCATCTTTTGGTAGACGCGGACGCAGTTTTCTGCAAAACCACACGATATGCATGCAAATGGTGCTTTTGGCAGAACGCGCACGTAGATTTCACCAAACGACGTGAAAAGATACTGCTCTTTTTAGCACCCGCACATTGGTTTGTGCCAAAACGCGTTTTAAGCATGCACATGCATCTTTTCGTAGACGCGGACGCAGTTTTCGGCAAAACCACACGATATGCATGCAAATGGTGCTTTTATCAGAACGCGCACGTGGATTTCTACCAAACGACGTGAAAAGCATGCCGATGCTGCTCTTTTTAGCACCCGCACATAGATTTGTGCCAAAACGCGTTTTAAGCATGCACATGCATCTTTTGATAGACGCGGACGCAGTTTTCTGCAAAACCACACGATATGCATGCAAATGGTGCTTTTGGCAGAACGCGCACGTGGATTTCTACCAAACGACATGAAAAGATGCTGCTCTTTTTAGCACCCCCACATGGATTTGTGCCAAAACGCGTTTTAAGCATGCACATGCATCTTTTGGTAGACGCGGACGCAGTTTTCTGCAAAACCACACGATATGCATGCGAATGGTGCTTTTGGCAGAACGCGCACGTGGATTTCTACCAAACGACGTGAAAAGCATGCCGATGCTGCCCTTTTTAGCACCCGCACATGGATTTGTGCCAAAACGCGTTTTAAGCATGCACATGCATCTTTTGGTAGACGCGGACGCAGTTTTCTGCAAAACCACACGATATGCATGCAAATGGTGCTTTTGGCAGAACGCGCACGTGGATTTCTACCAAACGACGTGAAAAGCATGCCGATGCTGCTCTTTTTAGCACCCGCACATGGATTTGTGCCAAAACGCGTTTTAAGCATGCACATGCATCTTTTGGTAGACGCGGACGCAGTTTTCTGCAAAACCACACGATATGCATGCAAATGGTGCTTTTGGCAGAACGCGCACATGGATTTCTACCAAACGACGTGAAAAGCATGCCGATGCTGCTCTTTTTAGCACCCGCACATGGATTTGTGCCAAAACGCGTTTTAAGCATGCACATTCATCTTTTGGTAGACGCGGACGCAGTTTTCTGCAAAACCACACGATATGCATGCAAATGGTGCTTTTTGCAGAACGCGCACGTGGATTTCTACCAAACGACGTGAAAAGCATGCCGATGCTGCTCTTTTTAGCACCCGCACATGGATTTGTGCCAAAACGCGTTTTAAGCATGCACATGCATCTTTTGGTAGACGCGGACGCAGTTTTCTGCAAAACCACACGATATGCATGCAAATGGTGCTTTTGGCAGAACGCCGCACGTGGTTTTCTACCAAACGACGTGAAAAGCATGCCGATGCTGCTCTTTTTAGCACCCGCACATGGATTTGTGCCAAAACGCGTTTTAAGCATGCACATTCATCTTTTGGTAGACGCGGACGCAGTTTTCTGCAAAACCACACGATATGCATGCGAATGGTGCTTTTGGCAGAACGCGCACGTGGATTTCTACCAAACGACGTGAAAAGCATGCCGATGCTGCCCTTTTTAGCACCCGCACATGGATTTGTGCCAAAACGCGTTTTAAGCATGCACATGCATCTTTTGGTAGACGCGGACGCAGTTTTCTGCAAAACCACACGATATGCATGCAAATGGTGCTTTTGGCAGAACGCGCACGTGGATTTCTACCAAACGACATGAAAAGATGCTGCTCTTTTTAGCACCCCCACATGGATTTGTGCCAAAACGCGTTTTAAGCATGCACATGCATCTTTTGGTAGACGCGGACGCAGTTTTCTGCAAAACCACACGATATGCATGCGAATGGTGCTTTTGGCAGAACGCGCACGTGGATTTCTACCAAACGACGTGAAAAGCATGCCGATGCTGCCCTTTTTAGCACCCGCACATGGATTTGTGCCAAAACGCGTTTTAAGCATGCACATGCATCTTTTGGTAGACGCGGACGCAGTTTTCTGCAAAACCACACGATATGCATGCAAATGGTGCTTTTGGCAGAACGCGCACGTGGATTTCTACCAAACGACGTGAAAAGCATGCCGATGCTGCTCTTTTTAGCACCCGCACATGGATTTGTGCCAAAACGCGTTTTAAGCATGCACATGCATCTTTTGGTAGACGCGGACGCAGTTTTCTGCAAAACCACACGATATGCATGCAAATGGTGCTTTTGGCAGAACGCGCACATGGATTTCTACCAAACGACGTGAAAAGCATGCCGATGCTGCTCTTTTTAGCAACCGCACATGGATTTGTGCCAAAACGCGTTTTAAGCATGCACATTCATCTTTTGGTAGACGCGGACGCAGTTTTCTGCAAAACCACACGATATGCATGCAAATGGTGCTTTTTGCAGAACGCGCACGTGGATTTCTACCAAACGACGTGAAAAGCATGCCGATGCTGCTCTTTTTAGCACCCGCACATGGATTTGTGCCAAAACGCGTTTTAAGCATGCACATGCATCTTTTGGTAGACGCGGACGCAGTTTTCTGCAAAACCACACGATATGCATGCAAATGGTGCTTTTGGCAGAACGCGCACGTGGTTTCTACCAAACGACGTGAAAAGCATGCCGATGCTGCTCTTTTTAGCACCCGCACATGGATTTGTGCCAAAACGCTTTTAAGCATGCACATTCATCTTTTGGTAGACGCGGACGCAGTTTTCTGCAAAACCACACGATATGCATGCAAATGGTGCTTTTGGCAGAACGCGCACGTGGATTTCTACCAAACGACGTGAAAAGCATGCCGATGCTGCTCTTTTTAGCACCCGCACATGGATTTGTGCCAAAACGCGTTTTAAGCATGCACATGCATCTTTTGGTAGACGCGGACGCAGTTTTCTGCAAAACCACACGATATGCATGCAAATGGTGCTTTTGGCAGAACGCGCACATGGATTTCTACCAAACGACGTGAAAAGCATGCCGATGCTGCTCTTTTTAGCAACCGCACATGGATTTGTGCCAAAACGCGTTTTAAGCATGCACATTCATCTTTGGTAGACGCGGACGCAGTTTTCTGCAAAACCACACGATATGCATGCAAATGGTGCTTTTTGCAGAACGCGCACGTGGATTTCTACCAAACGACGTGAAAAGCATGCCGATGCTGCTCTTTTTAGCACCGCACATGGATTTCTGCCAAAACGCGTTTTAAGCATGCACATGCATCTTTTGGTAGACGCGGACGCAGTTTTCTGCAAAACCACACGATATGCATGCAAGTGGTGCTTTTGGCAGAACGCGCACGTAGATTTCAACCAAACGACGTGAAAAGATACTGCTCTTTTTAGCACCCGCACATTGGTTTGTGCCAAAACGCGTTTTAAGCATGCACATGCATCTTTTCGTAGACGCGGACGCAGTTTTCGGCAAAACCACACGATATGCATGCAAATGGTGCTTTTATCAGAACGCGCACGTGGATTTCTACCAAACGACGTGAAAA
Source organism: Dermacentor variabilis (assembly GCF_050947875.1). NCBI lineage: Eukaryota > Metazoa > Arthropoda > Arachnida > Ixodida > Ixodidae > Dermacentor > Dermacentor variabilis. Next base: position 43,658 of record NW_027460631.1, on the reverse strand, counting down.
GCATGCCGATGCTGCTCTTTTTAGCACCCGCACATAGATTTGTGCCAAAACGCGTTTTAAGCATGCACATGCATCTTTTGATAGACGCGGACGCAGTTTTCTGCAAAACCACACGATATGCATGCAAATGGTGCTTTTGGCAGAACGCGCACGTGGATTTCTACCAAACGACATGAAAAGATGCTGCTCTTTTTAGCACCCCCACATGGATTTGTGCCAAAACGCGTTTTAAGCATGCACATGCATCTTTTGGTAGACGCGGACGCAGTTTTCTGCAAAACCACACGATATGCATGCGAATGGTGCTTTTGGCAGAACGCGCACGTGGATTTCTACCAAACGACGTGAAAAGCATGCCGATGCTGCTCTTTTTAGCACCCGCACATGGATTTGTGCCAAAACGCGTTTTAAGCATGCACATGCATCTTTTGGTAGACGCGGACGCAGTTTTCTGCAAAACCACACGATATGCATGCAAATGGTGCTTTTGGCAGAACGCGCACATGGATTTCTACCAAACGACGTGAAAAGCATGCCGATGCTGCTCTTTTTAGCACCCGCACATGGATTTGTGCCAAAACGCGTTTTAAGCATGCACATTCATCTTTTGGTAGACGCGGACGCAGTTTTCTGCAAAACCACACGATATGCATGCAAATGGTGCTTTTTGCAGAACGCGCACGTGGATTTCTACCAAACGACGTGAAAAGCATGCCGATGCTGCTCTTTTTAGCACCCGCACATGGATTTGTGCCAAAACGCGTTTTAAGCATGCACATGCATCTTTTGGTAGACGCGGACGCAGTTTTCTGCAAAACCACACGATATGCATGCAAATGGTGCTTTTGGCAGAACGCGCACGTGGTTTTCTACCAAACGACGTGAAAAGCATGCCGATGCTGCTCTTTTTAGCACCCGCACATGGATTTGTGCCAAAACGCGTTTTAAGCATGCACATGCATCTTTTGATAGACGCGGACGCAGTTTTCTGCAAAACCACACGATATGCATGCAAATGGTGCTTTTGGCAGAACGCGCACGTGGATTTCTACCGAAACGACATGAAAAGATGCTGCTCTTTTTAGCACCCCCACATGGATTTGTGCCAAAACGCGTTTTAAGCATGCACATGCATCTTTTGGTAGACGCGGACGCAGTTTTCTGCAAAACCACACGATATGCATGCGAATGGTGCTTTTGGCAGAACGCGCACGTGGATTTCTGCCAAACGACGTGAAAAGCATGCCGATGCTGCTCTTTTTAGCACCCGCACATGGATTTGTGCCAAAACGCGTTTTAAGCATGCACATTCATCTTTTGGTAGACGCGGACGCAGTTTTCTGCAAAACCACACGATATGCATGCAAATGGTGCTTTTTGCAGAACGCGCACGTGGATTTCTACCAAACGACGTGAAAAGCATGCCGATGCTGCTCTTTTTAGCACCCGCACATGGATTTGTGCCAAAACGCGTTTTAAGCATGCACATGCATCTTTTGGTAGACGCGGACGCAGTTTTCTGCAAAACCACACGATATGCATGCAAATGGTGCTTTTGGCAGAACGCCGCACGTGGTTTTCTACCAAACGACGTGAAAAGCATGCCGATGCTGCTCTTTTTAGCACCCGCACATGATTTGTGCCAAAACGCGTTTTAAGCATGCACATTCATCTTTTGGTAGACGCGGACGCAGTTTTCTGCAAAACCACACGATATGCATGCAAATGGTGCTTTTGGCAGAACGCGCACGTAGATTTCAACAAACGACGTGAAAAGATACTGCTCTTTTTAGCACCCGCACATTGGTTTGTGCCAAAACGCGTTTTAAGCATGCACATGCATCTTTTCGTAGACGCGGACGCAGTTTTCGGCAAAACCACACGATATGCATGCAAATGGTGCTTTTATCAGAACGCGCACGTGGATTTCTACCAAACGACGTGAAAAGCATACCGATGCTGCTCTTTTTAGCACCCGCACATAGATTTGTGCCAAAACGCGTTTAAGCATGCACATGCATCTTTTGATAGACGCGGACGCAGTTTTCTGCAAAACCACACGATATGCATGCAAATGGTGCTTTTGGCAGAACGCGCACGTGGATTTCTACCAAACGACATGAAAAGATGCTGCTCTTTTTAGCACCCCCACATGGATTTGTGCCAAAACGCGTTTTAAGCATGCACATGCATCTTTTGGTAGACGCGGACGCAGTTTTCTGCAAAACCACACGATATGCATGCGAATGGTGCTTTTGGCAGAACGCGCACGTGGATTTCTACCAAACGACGTGAAAAGCATGCCGATGCTGCCCTTTTTAGCACCCGCACATGGATTTGTGCCAAAACGCGTTTTAAGCATGCACATGCATCTTTTGGTAGACGCGGACGCAGTTTTCTGCAAAACCACACGATATGCATGCAAATGGTGCTTTTGGCAGAACGCGCACGTGGATTTCTACCAAACGACGTGAAAAGCATGCCGATGCTGCTCTTTTTAGCACCCGCACATGGATTTGTGCCAAAACGCGTTTTAAGCATGCACATGCATCTTTTGGTAGACGCGGACGCAGTTTTCTGCAAAACCACACGATATGCATGCAAATGGTGCTTTTGGCAGAACGCGCACATGGATTTCTACCAAACGACGTGAAAAGCATGCCGATGCTGCTCTTTTTAGCACCCGCACATGGATTTGTGCCAAAACGCGTTTTAAGCATGCACATTCATCTTTTGGTAGACGCGGACGCAGTTTTCTGCAAAACCACACGATATGCATGCAAATGGTGCTTTTTGCAGAACGCGCACGTGGATTTCTACCAAACGACGTGAAAAGCATGCCGATGCTGCTCTTTTTAGCACCCGCACATGGATTTGTGCCAAAACGCGTTTTAAGCATGCACATGCATCTTTTGGTAGACGCGGACGCAGTTTTCTGCAAAACCACACGATATGCATGCAAATGGTGCTTTTGGCAGAACGCGCACGTGGTTTTCTACCAAACGACGTGAAAAGCATGCCGATGCTGCTCTTTTTAGCACCCGCACATGGATTTGTGCCAAAACGCGTTTTAAGCATGCACATTCATCTTTTGGTAGACGCGGACGCAGTTTTCTGCAAAACCACACGATATCCATGCGAATGGTGCTTTTGGCAGAACGCGCACGTGGATTTCTACCAAACGACGTGAAAAGCATGCCGATGCTGCCCTTTTTAGCACCCGCACATGGATTTGTGCCAAAACGCGTTTTAAGCATGCACATGCATCTTTTGGTAGACGCGGACGCAGTTTTCTGCAAAACCACACGATATGCATGCAAATGGTGCTTTTGGCAGAACGCGCACGTGGATTTCTACCAAACGACATGAAAAGATGCTGCTCTTTTTAGCACCCCCACATGGATTTGTGCCAAAACGCGTTTTAAGCATGCACATGCATCTTTTGGTAGACGCGGACGCAGTTTTCTGCAAAACCACACGATATGCATGCGAATGGTGCTTTTGGCAGAACGCGCACGTGGATTTCTACCAAACGACGTGAAAAGCATGCCGATGCTGCCCTTTTTAGCACCCGCACATGGATTTGTGCCAAAACGCGTTTTAAGCATGCACATGCATCTTTTGGTAGACGCGGACGCAGTTTTCTGCAAAACCACACGATATGCATGCAAATGGTGCTTTTGGCAGAACGCGCACGTGGATTTCTACCAAACGACGTGAAAAGCATGCCGATGCTGCTCTTTTTAGCACCCGCACATGGATTTGTGCCAAAACGCGTTTTAAGCATGCACATGCATCTTTTGGTAGACGCGGACGCAGTTTTCTGCAAAACCACACGATATGCATGCAAATGGTGCTTTTGGCAGAACGCGCACGTGGTTTTCTACCAAACGACGTGAAAAGCATGCCGATGCTGCTCTTTTTAGCACCCGCACATGGATTTGTGCCAAAACGCATTTTAAGCATGCACATTCATCTTTTGGTAGACGCGGACGCAGTTTTCTGCAAAACCACACGATATGCATGCAAATGGTGCTTTTGGCAGAACGCGCACGTGGTTTTCTACCAAACGACGTGAAAAGCATGCCGATGCTGCTCTTTTTAGCACCCGCACATGGATTTGTGCCAAAACGCGTTTTAAGCATGCACATTCATCTTTTGGTAGACGCGGACGCAGTTTTCTGCAAAACCACACGATATGCATGCAAATGGTGCTTTTGGCAGAACGCGCACATGGATTTCTACCAAACGACGTGAAAAGCATGCCGATGCTGCTCTTTTTAGCACCCGCACATGGATTTGTGCCAAAACGCGTTTTAAGCATGCACATGCATCTTTTGGTAGACGCGGACGCAGTTTTCTGCAAAACCACACGATATGCATGCAAATGGTGCTTTTGGCAGAACGCGCACGTGGATTTCTACCAAACGACATGAAAAGATGCCGCTCTTTTTAGCACCCCCACATGGATTTGTGCCAAAACGCGTTTTAAGCATGCACATGCATCTTTTGGTAGACGCGGACGCAGTTTTCTGCAAAACCACACGATATGCATGCAAATGGTGCTTTTGGCAGAACGCGCACATGGATTTCTACCAAACGACGTGAAAAGCATGCCGATGCTGCTCTTTTTAGCAACCGCACATGGATTTGTGCCAAAACGCGTTTTAAGCATGCACATTCATCTTTTGGTAGACGCGGACGCAGTTTTCTGCAAAACCACACGATATGCATGCAAATGGTGCTTTTTGCAGAACGCGCACGTGGATTTCTACCAAACGACGTGAAAAGCATGCCGATGCTGCTCTTTTTAGCACCCGCACATGGATTTGTGCCAAAACGCGTTTTAAGCATGCACATGCATCTTTTGGTAGACGCGGACGCAGTTTTCTGCAAAACCACACGATATGCATGCAAATGGTGCTTTTGGCAGAACGCGCACGTGGTTTTCTACCAAACGACGTGAAAAGCATGCCGATGCTGCTCTTTTTAGCACCCGCACATGGATTTGTGCCAAAACGCATTTTAAGCATGCACATTCATCTTTTGGTAGACGCGGACGCAGTTTTCTGCAAAACCACACGATATGCATGCAAATGGTGCTTTTGGCAGAACGCGCACGTGGTTTTCTACCAAACGACGTGAAAAGCATGCCGATGCTGCTCTTTTTAGCACCCGCACATGGATTTGTGCCAAAACGCGTTTTAAGCATGCACATTCATCTTTTGGTAGACGCGGACGCAGTTTTCTGCAAAACCACACGATATGCATGCAAATGGTGCTTTTGGCAGAACGCGCACATGGATTTCTACCAAACGACGTGAAAAGCATGCCGATGCTGCTCTTTTTAGCACCCGCACATGGATTTGTGCCAAAACGCGTTTTAAGCATGCACATGCATCTTTTGGTAGACGCGGACGCAGTTTTCTGCAAAACCACACGATATGCATGCAAATGGTGCTTTTGGCAGAACGCGCACGTGGATTTCTACCAAACGACATGAAAAGATGCTGCTCTTTTTAGCACCCCCACATGGATTTGTGCCAAAACGCGTTTTAAGCATGCACATGCATCTTTTGGTAGACGCGGACGCAGTTTTCTGCAAAACCACACGATATGCATGCGAATGGTGCTTTTGGCAGAACGCGCACGTGGATTTCTACCAAACGACGTGAAAAGCATGCCGATGCTGCCTTTTTAGCACCCGCACATGGATTTGTGCCAAAACGCGTTTTAAGCATGCACATGCATCTTTTGGTAGACGCGGACGCAGTTTTCTGCAAAACCACACGATATGCATGCAAATGGTGCTTTTGGCAGAACGCGCACGTGGATTTCTACCAAACGACGTGAAAAGCATGCCGATGCTGCTCTTTTTAGCACCCGCACATGGATTTGTGCCAAAACGCGTTTTAAGCATGCACATGCATCTTTTGGTAGACGCGGACGCAGTTTTCTGCAAAACCACACGATATGCATGCAAATGGTGCTTTTGGCAGAACGCGCACATGGATTTCTACCAAACGACGTGAAAAGCATGCCGATGCTGCTCTTTTTAGCAACCGCACATGGATTTGTGCCAAAACGCGTTTTAAGCATGCACATTCATCTTTTGGTAGACGCGGACGCAGTTTTCTGCAAAACCACACGATATGCATGCAAATGGTGCTTTTTGCAGAACGCGCACGTGGATTTCTACCAAACGACGTGAAAAGCATGCCGATGCTGCTCTTTTTAGCACCCGCACATGGATTTGTGCCAAAACGCGTTTTAAGCATGCACATGCATCTTTTGGTAGACGCGGACGCAGTTTTCTGCAAAACCACACGATATGCATGCAAATGGTGCTTTTGGCAGAACGCGCACGTGGTTTTCTACCAAACGACGTGAAAAGCATGCCGATGCTGCTCTTTTTAGCACCCGCACATGGATTTGTGCCAAAACGCATTTTAAGCATGCACATTCATCTTTTGGTAGACGCGGACGCAGTTTTCTGCAAAACCACACGATATGCATGCAAATGGTGCTTTTGGCAGAACGCGCACGTGGATTTCTACCAAACGACGTGAAAAGCATGCCGATGCTGCTCTTTTTAGCACCCGCACATGGATTTGTGCCAAAACGCGTTTTAAGCATGCACATGCATCTTTTGGTAGACGCGGACGCAGTTTTCTGCAAAACCACACGATATGCATGCAAATGGTGCTTTTGGCAGAACGCGCACATGGATTTCTACCAAACGACGTGAAAAGCATGCCGATGCTGCTCTTTTTAGCAACCGCACATGGATTTGTGCCAAAACGCGTTTTAAGCATGCACATTCATCTTTTGGTAGACGCGGACGCAGTTTTCTGCAAAACCACACGATATGCATGCAAATGGTGCTTTTTGCAGAACGCGCACGTGGATTTCTACCAAACGACGTGAAAAGCATGCCGATGCTGCTCTTTTTAGCACCCGCACATGGATTTCTGCCAAAACGCGTTTTAAGCATGCACATGCATCTTTTGGTAGACGCGGACGCAGTTTTCTGCAAAACCACACGATATGCATGCAAGTGGTGCTTTTGGCAGAACGCGCACGTAGATTTCAACCAAACGACGTGAAAAGATACTGCTCTTTTTAGCACCCGCACATTGGTTTGTGCCAAAACGCGTTTTAAGCATGCACATGCATCTTTTCGTAGACGCGGACGCAGTTTTCGGCAAAACCACACGATATGCATGCAAATGGTGCTTTTATCAGAACGCGCACGTGGATTTCTACCAAACGACGTGAAAAGCATGCCGATGCTGCTCTTTTTAGCACCCGCACATAGATTTGTGCCAAAACGCGTTTTAAGCATGCACATGCATCTTTTGATAGACGCGGACGCAGTTTTCTGCAAAACCACACGATATGCATGCAAATGGTGCTTTTGGCAGAACGCGCACGTGGATTTCTACCAAACGACATGAAAAGATGCTGCTCTTTTTAGCACCCCCACATGTATTTGTGCCAAAACGCGTTTTAAGCATGCACATGCATCTTTTGGTAGACGCGGACGCAGTTTTCTGCAAAACCACACGATATGCATGCGAATGGTGCTTTTGGCAGAACGCGCACGTGGATTTCTACCAAACGACGTGAAAAGCATGCCGATGCTGCTCTTTTTAGCACCCGCACATGGATTTGTGCCAAAACGCGTTTTAAGCATGCACATGCATCTTTTGGTAGACGCGGACGCAGTTTTCTGCAAAACCACACGATATGCATGCAAATGGTGCTTTTGGCAGAACGCGCACATGGATTTCTACCAAACGACGTGAAAAGCATGCCGATGCTGCTCTTTTTAGCACCCGCACATGGATTTGTGCCAAAACGCGTTTTAAGCATGCACATTCATCTTTTGGTAGACGCGGACGCAGTTTTCTGCAAAACCACACGATATGCATGCAAATGGTGCTTTTTGCAGAACGCGCACGTGGATTTCTACCAAACGACGTGAAAAGCATGCCGATGCTGCTCTTTTTAGCACCCGCACATGGATTTGTGCCAAAACGCGTTTTAAGCATGCACATGCATCTTTTGGTAGACGCGGACGCAGTTTTCTGCAAAACCACACGATATGCATGCAAATGGTGCTTTTGGCAGAACGCGCACGTGGTTTTCTACCAAACGACGTGAAAAGCATGCCGATGCTGCTCTTTTTAGCACCCGCACATGGATTTGTGCCAAAACGCGTTTTAAGCATGCACATTCATCTTTTGGTAGACGCGGACGCAGTTTTCTGCAAAACCACACGATATGCATGCAAATGGTGCTTTTTGCAGAACGCGCACGTGGATTTCTACCAAACGACGTGAAAAGCGTGCCGATGCTGCTCTTTTTAGCACCCGCACATGGATTTGTGCCAAAACGCGTTTTAAGCATGCACATGCATCTTTTGGTAGACGCGGACGCAGTTTTCTGCAAAACCACACGATATGCATGCAAATGGTGCTTTTGGCAGAACGCGCACGTGGTTTTCTACCAAACGACGTGAAAAGCATGCCGATGCTGCTCTTTTTAGCACCCGCACATGGATTTGTGCCAAAACGCGTTTTAAGCATGCACATTCATCTTTTGGTAGACGCGGACGCAGTTTTCTGCAAAACCACACGATATGCACGCAAATGGTGCTTTTGGCAGAACGCGCACGTGGATTTCTACCAAACGACGTGAAAAGCATGCCGACGCTGCTCTTTTTAGCACCCGCACATGGATGCTCTTTTTAGCACCCGCACATGGATTTGTGCCAAAACGCGTTTTAAGCATGCACATGCATCATTTGGTAGACGCGGACGCAGTTTTCTGCAAAACCACACGATATGCATGCAAATGGTGCTTTTGGCAGAACGCGCACGTGGATTTCTACCAAACGACGTGAAAAGCATGCCGATGCTGCTCTTTTTAGCACCCGCACATGGATTTGTGCCAAAACGCGTTTTAAGCATGCACATGCATCTTTTGGCAGACGCGTACGCAGTTTTCTGCAAAACCACACGATATGCATGCAAATGGTGCTTTTGGCAGAACGCGCACGTGGATTTCTACCAAACGACGTGAAAAGCATGCCAATGCTGCTCTTTTTAGCACCCGCACATGGATTTGTGCCAAAAAGCGTTTTAAGCATGCACATTCATCTTTTGGTAGACGCGGACGCAGTTTTCTGCAAAACCACACGATATGCATGCAAATGGTGCTTTTGCAGAACGCGCACGTGGATTTCTACCAAACGACGTGAAAAGCATGCCGATGCTGCTCTTTTTAGCACCCGCACATGGATTTGTGCCAAAACGCGTTTTACGCATGCACATGCATCTTTTGGTAGACGCGGACGCAGTTTCTGCAAAACCACACGATATGCATGCAAATGGTGCTTTTGGCAGAACGCGCACGTGGATTTCTACCAAACGACGTGAAAAGCATGCCGATGCTGCTCTTTTTAGCACCCGCACATGTATTTGTGCCAAAACGCGTTTTAAGCATGCACATGCATCTTTTGGTAGACGCGGACGCCGTTTTCTGCAAAACCACACGATATGCATGCAAATGGTGCTTTTGGCAGAACGCGCACGTGGATTTCTACCAAACGACGTGAAAAGCATGCCGATGCTGCTCTTTTTAGCACCCGCACATGGATTTGTGCCAAAACGCGTTTTAAACATGCGCATGCATCTTTTGGTAGACGCGGACGCAGTTTTCTGCAAAACCACACGATATGCATCCAAATGGTGCTTTTGGCAGAATGCGCACGTGGATTTCTACCAAACGACGTGAAAAGCATGCCGATGCTGCTCTTTTTAGCACCCGCACATGGATTTGTGCCAAAACGCCTTTTAAGCATCCACATGCATCTTTTGATAGACGCGGACGCAGTTTTCTGCAAAACCACATGATATGCATGCAAATGGTGCTTTTGGCAGAACGCGCACGTGGATTTCTACCAAACGACGTGAAAAGCATGCCGATGCTGCTCTTTTTAGCACCCGCACATGGATTTGTGCCAAAACGCGTTTTAAGCATGCACATGCATCTTTTGGTTGACGCGGACGCAGTTTTCTGCAAAACCGCACGATATGCATGCAAATGGTGCTTTTGGCTGAACGCGCACGTGGATTTCTACCAAACGACGTGAAAAGCATGCCGATGCTGCTCTTTTTAGCACCCGCACATGGATTTGTGCCAAAACGCGTTTTAAGCATGCACATGCATCTTTTGGTAGACGCGGACGCAGTTTTCTGCAAAACCACACGATATGCATGCAAATGGTACTTTTGGCAGAACGCGCACGTGGATTTCTACAAACGACGTGAAAAGCATGCCGATGCTGCTCTTTTTAGCACCCGCACATGGATTTGTGCCAAAAAGCGTTTTAAGCATGCACATGCATCTTTTGGTATACGCGGACGCAGTTTTCTGCAAAACCACACGATATGTATGCAAATGGTGCTTTCGGCAGAACGCGCACGTGGATTTCTACCAAACGACGTGAAAAGCATGCCGATGCTGCTCTTTTTAGCACCCGCACATGGATTTGTGCAAAACGCGTTTTAAGAATGCACATGCATCTTTGGTAGACGCGGACGCAGTGTTCTGCAAAACCACACGATATGCATGCAAATGGTGCTTTTGGCAGAACGCGCACGTGGATTTCTACCAAACGACGTGAAAAGCATGCCGATGCTGCTCTTTTTAGCACCCGCACATGAATTTCTGCCAAAACGCGTTTTAAGCATGCACATGCATCTTTTGGTAGGCGCGGACGCAGTTTTCTGCAAAACCAGACGATATGCATGCAAATGGTGCTTTTGGCAGAACGCGCACGTGGATTTCTACCAAACGACGTGAAAAGCATGCCGATGCTACTCTTTTTAGCACCCGCACATGGATTTGTGCCAAAACGCGTTTTAAGCATGCACATGCATCTTTTGGTATACGCGGACGCAGTTTTCTGCAAAACCACACGATATGCATGCAAATGGTGCTTTTGGCAGAACGCGCACGTGGATTTCTACCAAACGACCCGAAAAGCATGCCGATGCTGCTCTTTTTAGCACCCGCACATGGATTTGTGCCAAAACGCGTTTTAAGCATGCACATGCATCTATTGATAGACGCGGACGCAGTTTTCTGCAAAACCACACGATATGCATGCAAATGGTGCTTTTCGCACAACGCGCACGTGGATTTCTACCAAACGACGTGAAAAGCATGCCAATGCTGCTCTTTTTAGCACCCGCACATGGATTTGTGCCAAAACGCGTTTTAAGCATGCACATGCATCTTTTGGTAGACGCGGACGCAGTTTTCTGCAAAACCACAAGATATGCATGCAAATCGTGCTTTTGGCAGAACGCGCACGTGGATTTCTACCAAACGACGTGAAAAGCATGCCGATGCTGCTCTTTTTAGCACCCGCACATGTATTTGTGCCAAAACGCGTTTTAAGCATGCACATGCATCTTTTGGTAGACGCGGACGCAGTTTTCTGCAAAACCACACGATATGCATGCAAATGGTGCTTTTGGCAGAACGCGCACGTGGATTTCTACCAAACGACGTGAAAAGCATGCCGATGCTGCTCTTTTTAGCACCCGCACATGGATTTGTGCCAAAACGCGTTTTGAGCATGCACATGCATCTTTTGGTAGACGTGGACGCAGTTTTCTGCAAAGCCACACGATATGCATGCAAATGGTGCTTTTGGCAGAACGCGCACGTGGATTTCTACCAAACGACGTGAAAAGCATGCCGATGCTGCTCTTTTAGCACCCGCACATGGATTTGTGCCAAAACGCGTTTTAAGCATGCACATGCATCCTTTGGTAGACGCGGACGCAGTTTTCTGCAAAACCACACGATATGCATGCAAATGGTGCTTTTGGCAGAACGCGCACGTGGATTTCTACCAAACGACGTGAAAAGCATGCCGATGCTGCTCTTTTTAGCACCCGCACATGGATTTGTGCCAAAACGCGTTTTAAGCACGCACATGCATCTTTTGGTAGACGCGGACGCAGTTTTCTGCAAAACCACACGATATGCATGCAAATGGTGCTTTTGGCAGAACGCGCACGTGGATTTCTACCAAACGACGTGAAAAGCATGCCGATGCTGCTCTTTTTAGCACCCGCACATGGATTTGTGCCAAAACGCGTTTTAAGCATGCACATGCATCATTTGGTAGACGCGGACGCAGTTTTCTGCAAAACCACACGATATGCATGCAAATGGTGCTTTTGGCAGAACGCGCACGTGGATTTCTACCAAACGACGTGAAAAGCATGCCGATGCTGCTCTTTTTAGCACCCGCACATGGATTTTTGCCAAAACGCGTTTTAAGCATGCACATGCATCTTTTGGCAGACGCGGACGCAGTTTTCTGCAAAACCACACGATATGCATGCAAATGGTGCTTTTGGCAGAACGCGCACGTGGATTTCTACCAAACGACGTGAAAAGCATGCCGATGCTGCTCTTTTAGCACCCGCACATTGTTTTGTGCCAAAACGCGTTTTAAGCATGCACATGCATCTTTTGGTAGACGCGGACGCAGTTTTCTGCAAAACCACACGATATGCATGCAAATGGTGCTTTTGGCAGAACGCGCACGTGGATTTCTACCAAACGACGTGAAAAGCATGCCGATGCTGCTCTTTTTAGCACCCGCACATGTATTTGTGCCAGAACGCGTTTTAAGCATGCACATGCATCTTTTGGTAGACGCGGACGCCGTTTTCTGCAAAACCACACGATATGCATGCAAATGGTGCTTTTGGCAGAACGCGCACGTGGATTTCTACCAAACGACCCGAAAAGCATGCCGATGCTGCTCTTTTTAGCACCCGCACATGGATTTGTGCAAAACGCGTTTTAAGCATGCACATGCATCTATTGATAGACGCGGACGCAGTTTTCTGCAAAACCACACGATATGCATGCAAATGGTGCTTTTCGCACAACGCGCACGTGGATTTCTACCAAACGACGTGAAAAGCATGCCAATGCTGCTCTTTTTAGCACCCGCACATGGATTTGTTCCAAAACGCGTTTTAAGCATGCACATGCATCTTTTGGTATACGCGGACGCAGTTTTCTGCAAAACCACACGATATGCATGCAAATGGTGCTTTTGGCAGAACGCGCACGTGGATTTCTACCAAACGACCCGAAAAGCATGCCGATGCTGCTCTTTTAAGCACCCGCACATGGATTTGTGCCAAAACGCGTTTTAAGCATGCACATGCATCTATTGATAGACGCGGACGCAGTTTTCTGCAAAACCACACGATATGCATGCAAATGGTGCTTTTCGCACAACGCGCACGTGGATTTCTACCAAACGACGTGAAAAGCATGCCAATGCTGCTCTTTTTAGCACCCGCACATGGATTTGTGCCAAAACGCGTTTTAAGCATGCACATGCATCTTTTGGTAGACGCGGACGCAGTTTTCTGCAAAACCACAAGATATGCATGCAAATCGTGCTTTTGGCAGAACGCGCACGTGGATTTCTACCAAACGACGTGAAAAGCATGCCGATGCTGCTCTTTTTAGCACCCGCACATGTATTTGTGCCAAAACGCGTTTTAAGCATGCACATGCATCTTTTGGTAGACGCGGACGCAGTTTTCTGCAAAACCACACGATATGCATGCAAATGGTGCTTTTGGCAGAACGCGCACGTGGATTTCTACCAAACGACGTGAAAAGCATGCCGATGCTGCTCTTTTAGCACCCGCACATGGATTTGTGCCAAAACGCGTTTTGAGCATGCACATGCATCTTTTGGTAGACGTGGACGCAGTTTTCTGCAAAGCCACACGATATGCATGCAAATGGTGCTTTTGGCAGAACGCGCACGTGGATTTCTACCAAACGACGTGAAAAGCATGCCGATGCTGCTCTTTTTAGCACCCGCACATGGATTTGTGCCAAAACGCGTTTTAAGCATGCACATGCACATTTGGTAGACGCGGACGCAGTTTTCTGCAAAACCACACGATATGCATGCAAATGGTGCTTTTGGCAGAACGCGCACGTGGATTTCTACCAAACGACGTGAAAAGCATGCCGATGCTGCTCTTTTTAGCACCCGCACATGGATTTGTGCCAAAACGCGTTTTAAGCATGCACATGCATCTTTTGGCAGACGCGGACGCAGTTTTCTGCAAAACCACACGATATGCATGCAAATGGTGCTTTTGGCAGAACGCGCACGTGGATTTCTACCAAACGACGTGAAAAGCATGCCGATGCTGCTCTTTTAGCACCCGCACATTGTTTTGTGCCAAAACGCGTTTTAAGCATGCACATGCATCTTTTGGTAGACGCGGACGCAGTTTTCTGCAAAACCACACGATATGCATGCAAATGGTGCTTTTGGCAGAACGCGCACGTGGATTTCTACCAAACGACGTGAAAAGCATGCCGATGCTGCTCTTTTTAGCACCCGCACATGTATTTGTGCCAGAACGCGTTTTAAGCATGCACATGCATCTTTTGGTAGACGCGGACGCCGTTTTCTGCAAAACCACACGATATGCATGCAAATGGTGCTTTTGGCAGAACGCGCACGTGGATTTCTACCAAACGACGTGAAAAGCATGCCGATGCTGCTCTTTTTAGCACCCGCACATGGATTTGTGCCAAAACGCGTTTTAAACATGCACATGCATCTTTTGGTAGACGCGGACGCAGTTTTCTGCAAAACCACACGATATGCATGCAAATGGTGCTTTTGGCAGAATGCGCACGTGGATTTCTACCAAACGACGTGAAAAGCATGCCGATGCTGCTCTTTTTAGCACCCGCACATGGATTTGTGCCAAAACGCCTTTTAAGCATCCACATGCATCTTTTGATAGACGCGGACGCAGTTTTCTGCAAAACCACATGATATGCATGCAAATGGTGCTTTTGGCAGAACGCGCACGTGGATTTCTACCAAACGACGTGAAAAGCATGCCGATGCTGCTCTTTTTAGCACCCGCACATGGATTTGTGCCAAAACGCGTTTTAAGCATGCACATGCATCTTTTGGTTGACGCGGACGCAGTTTTCTGCAAAACCGCACGATATGCATGCAAATGGTGCTTTTGGCTGAACGCGCACGTGGATTTCTACCAAACGACGTGAAAAGCATGCCGATGCTGCTCTTTTTAGCACCCGCACATGGATTTGTTCCAAAACGCGTTTTAAGCATGCACATGCATCTTTTGGTAGACGCGGACGCAGTTTTCTGCAAAACCACACGATATGCATGCAAATGGTACTTTTGGCAGAACGCGCACGTGGATTTCTACCAAACGACGTGAAAAGCATGCCGATGCTGCTCTTTTTAGCACCCGCACATGGATTTGTGCCAAAAAGCGTTTTAAGCATGCACATGCATCTTTTGGTATACGCGGACGCAGTTTTCTGCAAAACCACACGATATGCATGCAAATGGTGCTTTCGGCAGAACGCGCACGTGGATTTCTACCAAACGACGTGAAAAGCATGCCGATGCTGCTCTTTTTAGCACCCGCACATGGATTTGTGCCAAAACGCGTTTTAAGAATGCACATGCATCTTTTGGTAGACGCGGACGCAGTGTTCTGCAAAACCACACGATATGCATGCAAATGGTGCTTTTGGCAGAACGCGCACGTGGATTTCTACCAAACGACGTGAAAAGCATGCCGATGCTGCTCTTTTTAGCACCCGCACATGGATTTCTGCCAAAACGCGTTTTAAGCATGCACATGCATCTTTTGGTAGACGGGGACGCAGTTTTCTGCAAAACCAGACGATATGCATGCAAATGGTGCTTTTGGCAGAACGCGCACGTGGATTTCTACCAAACGACGTGAAAAGCATGCCGATGCTACTCTTTTTAGCACCCGCACATGGATTTGTGCCAAAACGCGTTTTAAGCATGCACATGCATCTTTTGGTATACGCGGACGCAGTTTTCTGCAAAACCACACGATATGCATGCAAATGGTGCTTTTGGCAGAACGCGCACGTGGATTTCTACCAAACGACCCGAAAAGCATGCCGATGCTGCTCTTTTTAGCACCCGCACATGGATTTGTGCCAAAACGCGTTTTAAGCATGCACATGCATCTATTGATAGACGCGGACGCAGTTTTCTGCAAAACCACACGATATGCATGCAAATGGTGCTTTTCGCACAACGCGCACGTGGATTTCTACAAACGACGTGAAAAGCTTGCCAATGCTGCTCTTTTTAGCACCCGCACATGGATTTGTGCCAAAACGCGTTTTAAGCATGCACATGCATCTTTTGGTAGACGCGGACGCAGTTTTCTGCAAAACCACAAGATATGCATGCAAATCGTGCTTTTGGCAGAACGCGCACGTGGATTTCTACCAAACGACGAGAAAAGCATGCCGATGCTGCTCTTTTTAGCACCCGCACATGTATTTGTGCCAAAACGCGTTTTAAGCATGCACATGCATCTTTTGGTAGACGCGGACGCAGTTTTCTGCAAAACCACACGATATGCATGCAAATGGTGCTTTTGGCAGAACGCGCACGTGGATTTCTACCAAACGACGTGAAAAGCATGCCGATGCTGCTCTTTTTAGCACCCGCACATGGATTTGTGCCAAAACGCGTTTTAAGCATGCACATGCATCTTTTGGCAGACGCGGACGCAGTTTTCTGCAAAACCACACGATATGCATGCAAATGGTGCTTTTGGCAGAACGCGCACGTGGATTTCTACCAAACGACGTGAAAAGCATGCCAATGCTGCTCTTTTTAGCACCCGCACATGGATTTGTGCCAAAAAGCGTTTTAAGCATGCACATGCATCTTTTGGTAGACGCGGACGCAGTTTTCTGCAAAACCACACGATATGCATGCAAATGGTGCTTTTGGCAGAACGCGCACGTGGATTTCTACCAAACGACGTGAAAAGCATGCCGATGCTGCTCTTTTTAGCACCCGCACATGGATTTGTGCCAAAACGCGTTTTAAGCATGCACATGCATCTTTTGGTAGACGCGGACGCAGTTTTCTGCAAAACCACACGATATGCATGCAAATGGTGCTTTTGGCAGAACGCGCACGTGGATTTCTACCAAACGACGTGAAAAGCATGCCGATGCTGCTCTTTTTAGCACCCGCACATGTATTTGTGCCAAAACGCGTTTTAAGCATGCACATGCATCTTTTGGTAGACGCGGACGCAGTTTTCTGCAAAACCAGACGATATGCATGCAAATGGTGCTTTTGGCAGAACGCGCACGTGGATTTCTACCAAACGACGTGAAAAGCATGCCGATGCTACTCTTTTTAGCACCCGCACATGGATTTGTGCCAAAACGCGTTTTAAGCATGCACATGCATCTTTTGGTATACGCGGACGCAGTTTTCTGCAAAACCACACGATATGCATGCAAATGGTGCTTTTGGCAGAACGCGCACGTGGATTTCTACCAAACGACCCGAAAAGCATGCCGATGCTGCTCTTTTTAGCACCCGCACATGGATTTGTGCCAAAACGCGTTTTAAGCATGCACATGCATCTTTTGGTAGACGCGGACGCAGTTTTCTGCAAAACCACACGATATGCATGCAAATGGTGCTTTTGGCAGAACGCGCACGTGGATTTCTACCAAACGACGTGAAAAGCATGCCGATGCTGCTCTTTTAGGCACCCGCACATGGATTTGTGCCAAAACGCGTTTTAAGCATGCACATGCATCTTTTGGTAGACGCGGACGCAGTTTTCTGCAAAACCACACGATATGCATGCAAATGGTGCTTTTGGCAGAACGCGCACGTGGATTTCTACCAAACGACGTGAAAAGCATGCCGATGCTGCTCTTTTTAGCACCCGCACATGTATTTGTGCCAAAACGCGTTTTAAGCATGCACATGCATCTTTTGGTAGACGCGGACGCCGTTTTCTGCAAAACCACACGATATGCATGCAAATGGTGCTTTTGGCAGAACGCGCACGTGGATTTCTACCAAACGACGTGAAAAGCATGCCGATGCTGCTCTTTTTAGCACCCGCACATGGATTTGTGCCAAAACGCGTTTTAAACATGCACATGCATCTTTTGGTAGACGCGGACGCAGTTTTCTGCAAAACCACACGATATGCATGCAAATGGTGCTTTTGGCAGAATGCGCACGTGGATTTCTACCAAACGACGTGAAAAGCATGCCGATGCTGCTCTTTTTAGCACGCGCACATGGATTTGTGCCAAAACGCCTTTTAAGCATCCACATGCATCTTTTGATAGACGCGGACGCAGTTTTCTGCAAAACCACACGATATGCATGCAAATGGTGCTTTTGGCAGAACGCGCACGTGGATTTCTACCAAACGACGTGAAAAGCATGCCGATGCTGCTCTTTTTAGCACCCGCACATGGATTTGTGCCAAAACGCGTTTTAAGCATGCACATGCATCTTTTGGTTGACGCGGACGCAGTTTTCTGCAAAACCGCACGATATGCATGCAAATGGTGCTTTTGGCTGAACGCGCACGTGGATTTCTACCAAACGACGTGAAAAGCATGCCGATGCTGCTCTTTTTAGCACCCGCACATGGATTTGTGCCAAAACGCGTTTTAAGCATGCACATGCATCTTTTGGTAGACGCGGACGCAGTTTTCTGCAAAACCACACGATATGCATGCAAATGGTACTTTTGGCAGAACGCGCACGTGGATTTCTACCAAACGACGTGAAAAGCATGCCGATGCTGCTCTTTTTAGCACCCGCACATGGATTTGTGCCAAAAAGCGTTTTAAGCATGCACATGCATCTTTTGGTATACGCGGACGCAGTTTTCTGCAAAACCACACGATATGCATGCAAATGGTGCTTTCGGCAGAACGCGCACGTGGATTTCTACCAAACGACGTGAAAAGCATGCCGATGCTGCTCTTTTTAGCACCCGCACATGGATTTGTGCCAAAACGCGTTTTAAGAATGCACACGCATCTTTTGGTAGACGCGGACGCAGTTTTCTGCAAAACCACACGATATGCATGCAAATGGTGCTTTTGGCAGAAGGCGCACGTGGATTTCTACCAAACGACGTGAAAAGCATGCCGATGCTGCTCTTTTTAGCACCCGCACATGGATTTCTGCCAAAACGCGTTTTAAGCATGCACATGCATCTTTTGGTAGACGCGGACGCAGTTTTCTGCAAAACCAGACGATATGCATGCAAATGGTGCTTTTGGCAGAACGCGCACGTGGATTTCTACCAAACGACGTGAAAAGCATGCCGATGCTACTCTTTTTAGCACCCGCACATGGATTTGTGCCAAAACGCGTTTTAAGCATGCACATGCATCTTTTGGTATACGCGGACGCAGTTTTCTGCAAAACCACACGATATGCATGCAAATGGTCCTTTTGGCAGAACGCGCACGTGGATTTCTACCAAACGACCTGAAAAGCATGCCGATGCTGCTCTTTTTAGCACCCGCACATGGATTTGTGACAAAACGCGTTTTAAGCATGCACATGCATCTTTTGGTAGACGCGGACGCAGTTTTCTGCAAAACCACACGATATGCATGCAAATGGTGCTTTTGGCAGAACGCGCACGCGGATTTCTACCAAACGACGTGAAAAGCATGCCGATGCTGCTCTTTATAGCACCCGCACATGGATTTGTGCCAAAACGCGTTTTAAGCATGCACATGCATCTTTTGGTAGACGCGGACGCAGTTTTCTGCAAAACCACACGATATGCATGCAAATGGTGCTTTTGGCCGAACGCGCACGTGGATTTCTACCAAACGACGTGAAAAGCATACCGATGCTGCTCTTTTTAGCACCCGCACATGGATTGGTGCCAAACAGCGTTTTAAGCATGCACATGCATCTTTTGGTAGACGCGGACGCAGTTTTCTGCAAAACCACACGATATGCATGCAAATGGTGCTTTTGGCAGAACGCGCTAGTGGATTTCTACCAAACGACGTGAAAAGCATGCCGATGCTGCTCTTTTTAGCACCCGCACATGGATTTGTGCCAAAACGCGTTTTAAGCATGCACATGCATCTTTTGGTAGACGCGGACGCAGTTTTCTGCAAAACCACACGATATGCATGCAAATGGTGCTTTTGGCCGAACGCGCACGTGGATTTCTACCAAACGACGTGAAAAGCATGCCGATGCTGCTCTTTTTAGCACCCGCACATGGATTTGTGCCAAAACGCGTTTTAAGCATGCACATGCATCTTTTGGTAGACGCGGACGCAGTTTTCTGCAAAACCACACGATATGCATGCAAATGGTGCTTTTGGCAGAACGCGAAACGTGGATTTCTACCAAACGACGTGAAAAGCATGCCGATGCTACTCTTTTTAGCACCCGCACATGGATTTGTGCCAAAACGCGTTTTAAGCATGCACATGCATCTTTTGGTATACGCGGACGCAGTTTTCTGCAAAACCACACGATATGCATGCAAATGGTACTTTTGGCAGAACGCGCACGTGGATTTCTACCAAACGACCCGAAAAGCATGCCGATGCTGCTCTTTTTAGCACCCGCACATGGATTTGTGACAAAACGCGTTTTAAGCATGCACATGCATCTTTTGGTAGACGCGGACGCAGTTTTCTGCAAAACCACACGATATGCATGCAAATGGTGCTTTTGGCAGAACGCGCACGCGGATTTCTACCAAACGACGTGAAAAGCATGCCGATGCTGCTCTTTATAGCACCCGCACATGGATTTGTGCCAAAACGCGTTTTAAGCATGCACATGCATCTTTTGGTAGACGCGGACGCAGTTTTCTGCAAAACCACACGATATGCATGCAAATGGTGCTTTTGGCCGAACGCGCACGTGGATTTCTACCAAACGACGTGAAAAGCATACCGATGCTGCTCTTTTTAGCACCCGCACATGGATTTGTGCCAAACCGCGTTTTAAGCATGCACATGCATCTTTTGGTAGACGCGGACGCAGTTTTCTGCAAAACCACACGATATGCATGCAAATGGTGCTTTTGGCAGAACGCGCACGTGGATTTCTACCAAACGACGTAAAAAGCATGCCGATGCTGCTCTTTTTAGCACCCGCACATGGATTTGTGCCAAAACGCGTTTTAAGCATGCACATGCATCTTTTGGTAGACGCGGACGCAGTTTTCTGCAAAACCACACGATATGCATGCAAATGGTGCTTTTGGCCGAACGCGCACGTGGATTTCTACCAAACGACGTGAAAAGCATGCCGATGCTGCTCTTTTTAGCACCCGCACATGGATTTGTGCCAAAACGCGTTTTAAGCATGCACATGCATCTTTTGGTAGACGCGGACGCAGTTTTCTGCAAAACCACACGATATGCATGCAAATGGTGCTTTTGGCAGAACGCGAAACGTGGATTTCTACCAAACGACGTGAAAAGCATGCCGATGCTGCTCTTTTTAGCACCCGCACATGGATTTGTGCCAAAACGCGTTTTAAGTATGCACATGCATCTTTTGGTAGACGCGGACGCAGTTTTCTGCAAAACCACACGATATGCATGCAAATGGTGCTTTTGGCAGAACGCGCACGTGGATTTCTACCAAACGACGTGAAAAGCATGCCGATGCTGCTCTTTTTAGCACCCGCACATGGATTTGTGCCAAAACGCGTTTTAAGCATGCACATGCATCTTTTGGTAGACGCGGACGCAGTTTTCTGCAAAACCACACGATATGCATGCAAATGGTGCTTTTGGCAGAACGCGCACGTGGATTTCTACCAAACGACGTGAAAAGCATGCCGATGCTGCTCTTTTTAGCACCCGCACATGGATTTGTGCCAAAACGCGTTTTAAGCATGCACATGCATCTTTTGGTAGACGCGGACGCAGTTTTCTGCAAAACCACACGATATGCATGCAAATGGTGCTTTTGGCAGAACGCGCTCGTGGATTTCTACCAAACGACGTGAAAAGCATGCCGATGCTGCTCTTTTTAGCACCCGCACATGGATTTGTGCCAAAACGCGTTTTAAGCATGCACATGCATCTTTTGGTAGACGCGGACGCAGTTTTCTGCAAAACCACACGATATGCATGCAAATGGTGCTTTTGGCAGAACGCGCACGTGGATTTCTACCAAACGACGTAAAAAGCATGCCGATGCTGCTCTTTTTAGCACCCGCACATGGATTTGTGCCAAAACGCGTTTTAAGCATGCACATGCATCTTTTGGTAGACGCGGACGCAGTTTTCTGCAAAACCACACGATATGCATGCAAATGGTGCTTTTGGCCGAACGCGCACGTGGATTTCTACCAAACGACGTGAAAAGCATACCGATGCTGCTCTTTTTAGCACCCGCACATGGATTTGTGCCAAACCGCGTTTTAAGCATGCACATGCATCTTTTGGTAGACGTGGACGCAGTTTTCTGCAAAACCACACGATATGCATGCAAATGGTGCTTTTGGCAGAACGCGCTAGTGGATTTCTACCAAACGACGTGAAAAGCATGCCGATGCTGCTCTTTTTAGCACCCGCACATGGATTTGTGCGAAAACGCGTTTTAAGCATGCACATGCATCTTTTGGTAGACGCGGACGCAGTTTTCTGCAAAACCACAAGATATGCATGCAAATGGTGCTTTTGGCAGAACGCGCACGTGGATTTCTACCAAACGTCGTGAAAAGTATGCCGATGCTGCTCTTTTTAGCACCCGCACATGGATTTGTGCGAAAACGCGTTTTAAGCATGCACATGCATCTTTTGGTAGACGCGGATTCAGTTTTCTGCAAAACCACACGATATGCATGCAAATGGTGCTTTTGGCAGAACGCGCACGTGGATTTCTACCAAATGAATGTGAAAAGCATGCCGATGCTGCTCTTTTTAGCACCCGCACATGGATTTGTGCCAAAACGCGTTTTAAGCATGCACATGCATATTTTGGTAGACGCGGACGCAGTTTTCTGCAAAACCACACGATATGCATGCAAATGGTGCTTTTGGCCGAACGCGCACGTGGATTTCTAACAAACGACGTGAAAAGCATGCCGATGCTGCTCTTTTTAGCACCCGCACATGGATTTGTGCCAAAACGCGTTTTCAGCATGCACATGCATCTTTTGGTAGACGCGGACACAGTTTTCTGCAAAACCGCACGATATGCATGCAAATGGTGCTTTTGGCAGAACGCACACGTGGATTTCTACCAAACGACGTGAAAAGCATGCCGATGCTGCTCTTTTTAGCACCCGCACATGGATTTGTGCGAAAACGCGTTTTAAGCATGCACATGCATCTTTTGGTAGACGCGGACGCAGTTTTCTGCAAAACCACACGATATGCATGCAAATGGTGCTTTTGGCAGAACGCGCACGTGGATTTCTACCAAACGACGTGAAAAGCATGCCGATGCTGCTCTTTTTAGCACCCGCACATGGATTTGTGCCAAAACGCGTTTTAAGCATGCACATGCATCTTTTGGTGGACGCGGACGCAGTTTTCTGCAAAACCACACGATATGCATGCAAATGGTGCTTTTGGCAGAACGCGCACGTGGATTTCTACGAAACGACGTGAAAAGCATGCCGATGCTGCTCTTTTTAGCACCCGCACATGGATTTGTGCCAAAACGCGTTTTAAGCATGCACATGCATCTTTTGGTAGACGCGGACGCAGTTTTCTGCAAAACCACACGATATGCATG
Source organism: Dermacentor variabilis (assembly GCF_050947875.1). Classification (NCBI taxonomy): domain Eukaryota; kingdom Metazoa; phylum Arthropoda; class Arachnida; order Ixodida; family Ixodidae; genus Dermacentor; species Dermacentor variabilis. The sequence continues at coordinate 19,954 of NW_027460631.1, read as the reverse complement.
CAAATGGTGCTTTTGGCAGAACGCGAAACGTGGATTTCTACCAAACGACGTGAAAAGCATGCCGATGCTGCTCTTTTTAGCACCCGCACATGGATTTGGGCCAAAACGCGTTTTAAGTATGCACATGCATCTTTTGGTAGACGCGGACGCAGTTTTCTGCAAAACCACACGATATGCATGCAAATGGTGCTTTTGGCAGAACGCGCACGTGGATTTCTACCAAACGACGTGAAAAGCATGCCGATGCTGCTCTTTTTAGCACCCGCACATGGATTTGTGCCAAAACGCGTTTTAAGCATGCACATGCATCTTTTGGTAGACGCGGACGCAGTTTTCTGCAAAACCACACGATATGCATGCAAATGGTGCTTTTGGCAGAACGCGCACGTGGATTTCTACGAAACGACGTGAAAAGCATGCCGATGCTGCTCTTTTTAGCACCCGCACATGGATTTGTGCCAAAACGCGTTTTAAGCATGCACATGCATCTTTTGGTAGACGCGGACGCAGTTTTCTGCAAAACCACACGATATGCATGCAAATGGTGCTTTTGGCCGAACGCGCACGTGGATTTCTACCAAACGACGTGAAAAGCATGCCGATGCTGCTCTTTTTAGCACCCGCACATGGATTTGTGCCAAAACGCGTTTTAAGCATGCACATGCATCTTTTGGTAGACGCGGACGCAGTTTTCTGCAAAACCACACGATATGCATGCAAATGGTGCTTTTGGCAGAACGCGCACGTGGATTTCTACCAAACGACGTAAAAAGCATGCCGATGCTGCTCTTTTTAGCACCCGCACATGGATTTGTGCCAAAACGCGTTTTAAGCATGCACATGCATCTTTTGGTAGACGCGGACGCAGTTTTCTGCAAAACCACACGATATGCATGCAAATGGTGCTTTTGGCAGAACGCGAAACGTGTATTTCTACCAAACGACGTGAAAAGCATGCCGATGCTGCTCTTTTTAGCACCCGCACATGGATTAGTGCCAAAACGCGTTTTAAGCATGCACAAGCATCTTTTGGTAGACGCGGACGCAGTTTTCTGCAAAACCACACGATATGCATGCAAATGGTGCTTTTGGCAGAACGCGCACGTGGATTTCTACCAAACGACGTGAAAAGCATGCCGATGCTGCTCTTTTTAGCACCCGCACATGGATTTGTGCCAAAACGCGTTTTAAGCATGCACATGCATCTTTTGGTAGACGCGGACGCAGTTTTCTGCAAAACCACACGATATGCATGCAAATGGTGCTTTTGGCAGAACGCGCACGTGGATTTCTACCAAACGACGTGAAAAGCATGCCGATGCTGCTCTTTTTAGCACCCGCACATGGATTTGTGCGAAAACGCGTTTTAAGCATGCACATGCATCTTTTGGTAGACGCAGACGCAGTTTTCTGCAAAACCACACGATATGCATGCAAATGGTGCTTTTGGCAGAACGCGCACGTGGATTTCTACCAAACGACGTGAAAAGCATGCCGATGCTGCTCTTTTTAGCACCCGCACATGGATTTGTGCCAAAACGCGTTTTAAGCATGCACATGCATCTTTTGGTAGACGCGGACGCAGTTTTCTGCAAAACCACACGATATGCATGCAAATGGTGCTTTTGGCAGAACGCGCACGTGGATTTCTACCAAACAACGTGAAAAGCATTCCGATGCTGCTCTTTTTAGCACCCGCACATGGATTTGTGCCAAAACGCGTTTTAAACATGTACATGCATATTTTGGTAGACGCGGACGCAGTTTTCTGCAAAACCACACGATATGCATGCAAATGGTGCTTTTGGCCGAACGCGCACGTGGATTTCTACCAAACGACGTGAAAAGCATGCCGATGCTGCTCTTTTTAGCACCCGCACATGGATTTGTGCCAAAACGCGTTTTCAGCATGCACATGCATCTTTTGGTAGACGCGGACACAGTTTTCTGCAAAACCGCACGATATGCATGCAAATGGTGCTTTTGGCAGAACGCGCACGTGGATTTCTACCAAACGACGTGAAAAGCATGCCGATGCTGCTCTTTTTAGCACTGGCACATGGATTTGTGCCAAAACATGTTTTAAGCATGCACATGCATCTTTTGATAGACGCGGACGCAGTTTTCTGCAAAACCACACGATATGCATGCAAATGGTGCTTTTGGCAGAACGCGCACGTGGATTTCTACCAAACGACGTGAAAAGCATGCCGATGCTGCTCTTTTTAACACCCGCACATGGATTTGCGCCAAAACGCGTTTTAAGCATGCACATGCATCTTTTGGTAGACGCGGACGCAGTTTTCTGCAAAACCACACGATATGCATGCAAATGGTGCTTTTGGCAGAACGCGCACGTGGATTTCTACCAAACGACGTGAAAAGCATGCCGATGCTGCTCTTTTTAGCACCCGCACATGGATTTGTGCGAAAACGCGTTTTAAGCATGCACATGCATCTTTTGGTAGACGGGGACGCAGTTTTCTGCAAAACCACAAGATATGCATGCAAATGGTGCTTTTGGCAGAACGCGCACGTGGATTTCTACCAAACGACGTGAAAAGCATGCCGATGCTGCTCTTTTTAGCACCCGCACATGGATTTGTGCCAAAACGCGTTTTAAGCATGCACATGCATATTTTGGTAGACGCGGACGCAGTTTTCTGCAAAACCACACGATATGCATGCAAATGGTGCTTTTGGCCGAACGCGCACGTGGATTTCTAACAAACGACGTGAAAAGCATGCCGATGCTGCTCTTTTTAGCACCCGCACATGGATTTGTGCCAAAACGCGTTTTCAGCATGCACATGCATCTTTTGGTAGACGCGGACACAGTTTTCTGCAAAACCGCACGATATGCATGCAAATGGTGCTTTTGGCAGAACGCGCACGTGGATTTCTACCAAACGACGTGAAAAGCATGCCGATGCTGCTCTTTTTAGCACCCGCACATGGATTTGTGCGAAAACGCGTTTTAAGCATGCACATGCATCTTTTGGTAGACGCGGTCGCAGTTTTCTGCAAAACCACACGATATGCATGCAAATGGTGCTTTTGGCAGAACGCGCACGTGGATTTCTACCAAACGACGTGAAAAGCATGCCGATGCTGCTCTTTTTAGCACCCGCACATGGATTTGTGCCAAAACATGTTTTAAGCATGCACATGCATCTTTTGATTGACGCGGACGCAGTTTTCTGCAAAACCACACGATATGCATGCAAATGGTGCTTTTGACAGAACGCGCACGTGGACTTCTACCAAACGACGTGAAAAGCATGCCGATGCTGCTCTTTTTAGCACCCGCACATGGATTTGTGCCAAAACGCGTTTTAAGCATGCACATGCATCTTTTGGTAGACGCGGACGCAGTTTTCTGCAAAACCACACGATATGCATGCAAATGGTGCTTTTGGCAGAACGCGCACGTGGATTTCTACCAAACGACGTGAAAAGCATGCCGATGCTGCTCTTTTTAGCACAAGCACATGGATTTGTGCGAAAACGCGTTTTAAGCATGCACATGCATCTTTTGGTAGACGCGGACGCAGTTTTCTGCAAAACCACAAGATATGCATGCAAATGGTGCTTTTGGCAGAACGCGCACGTGGATTTCTACCAAAGGACGTGAAAAGCATGCCGATGCTGCTCTTTTTAGCACCCGCACATGGATTTGTGCCAAAACGCGTTTTAAGCATGCACATGCATCTTTTGGTAGACGCGGACGCAGTTTTCTGCAAAACCACACGATATGCATGCAAATGGTGCTTTTGGCAGAACGCGCACGTGGATTTCTACCAAACGACGTGAAAAGCATGCCGATGCTGCTCTTTTTAGCACCCGCACATGGATTTGTGCCAAAACGCGTTTTAAGCATGCACATGCATATTTTGGTCGACGCGGACGCAGTTTTCTGCAAAACCACACGATATGCATGCAAATGGTGCTTTTGGCCGAACGCGCACGTGGATTTCTAACAAACGACGTGAAAAGCATGCCGATGCTGCTCTTTTTAGCACCCGCACATGGATTTGTGCCAAAACGCGTTTTCAGCATGCACATGCATCTTTTGGTAGACGCGGACACAGTTTTCTGCAAAACCGCACGATATGCATGCAAATGGTGCTTTTGGCAGAACGCGCACGTGGATTTCTACCAAACGACGTGAAAAGCATGCCGATGCTGCTCTTTTTAGCACCCGCACATGGATTTGTGCGAAAACGCGTTTTAAGCATGCACATGCATCTTTTGGTAGACGCGGACGCAGTTTTCTGCAAAACCACACGATATCATCATCATTTATTATCCCTTAAGGGCCCTATTGGGCATTACATAAGGGGGGGGGGTTAACAAGAGAAGTATTCACATGGTCATATAATTATAAAGCGAAATAAAAAGACAAACAGGCAAAGTAACGTTATACATTGTTATGGAACCGTGGTTGAAGGCAAAGACGCAAAGAACACGCAAGCAGTTGAGCTCCGCATATGTTTGCAATTGAATAAAAAGGTTGCAATACAATTCAATATAAAATTCAATTCAATACAATATTCAATATAATACAAAAATGCAATTCAATACACATATATATACACACAAGTCAAAGCAGAAAATGTGACATATATGTTATGTCCCATCTTAAGGAAGAGCCACAAAGTGAAATACGGGTTGGATATACGAGAAAAGCAGGAAATGTTTACCGATTATGAGATTATTTGGCAAAGTGAGCCGATATTAGCTGCCTGAATTTTGAGTTGTCACGTTCATTGACTAATGGTTCTGGAATCGAGTTCCATTCTTCAATCGCCAATGGTAAGAAAGACTTATTAAATGTGTTTGTCGAACCAGTTATGCGTTGTACACTCATAGAATTGAAAAGACGTCGTGATGTCCGTATGGGTGGCACTAAAAGGGTGCTTCTCAGGTCAGGGCGATTATAGTATAGACTTTGAAACAGGCATAGCCGTGAAATCTTTCTTCGATGAGCTAACGATTCAAGATTAATGGATGATTTAATGGCACTAATGCTAACCCGTCTATTATATTCGGAAACGATGAAACGAGCAGCCCGATTCTGAATGCTTTCAAGTGATTCGATTAGATATTGCTGGTGAGGACTCCATATTGAGCTGGCATATTCAAGTTTCGGCCTAACGTACGTCTCATAGGCGAGTTTTCTGATATAACTGGGGGATAAAGAAAGGGCACGCTTAATGAAACCAAGTGTTTTGGATGTCTCTGCCACTAATTTCGTGATGTGTTCAGACCAGTTGAGTTTGTCAGTGATAACAACACCTAAGTATCGGTACGATTCAACACGTGATATGGCAGTGGAGTTTAACGAGTATGAAAAGTTAAAGGTGGAAAGCTTTCGAGATACTTGCATGCTCTTGCATTTGGATATGTTTAGATTCATCAGCCAGGTGGTGCACCAAGTTTCTATTATATCAAGGTCTTTCTGGAGGAGTCTCTGGTCAGAGGTGGTAGTTATGCGACGATAAAGAACGCAATCGTCAGCGAAAAGGCGAATTGTGGAGGAGATATTTGTAGGAAGGTCGTTGATAAAGACTAAAAATAAGAGTGGTCCAAGGACAGAGCCTTGCGGTACGCCTGAAATGACTTTGGAGGTTTTGGAGCGGTGGTTGCCGATAACAGTAAACTGGGTGCGGTCTGAGAGGAAGCAAGAAATCCATGACAATATTAAGGGATCCAGAGAGAGAGAGGAGAGTTTAGCCATAAGACGTTGATGTGGAACCCGGTCAAAGGCCTTAGAGAAATCCAGGTAGATGATATCAGTTTGAAAAGATGAATCTAAGTTCAGGTGAAGGTCGGTAGTAAACTCGAAAAGCTGGGTATCGCACGAAAATCCAGAGCGGAATCCATGTTGTTTGGTAAAGAGGAAGGAGTTCCTGTCCAGGTGAGAGGAGACTTGTGAGTATATGATGTGTTCGAGCATTTTACAAGCAATACATGTTAATGAAATTGGTCGATAGTTTGATGGATCAGAGCGGTCACCAGCCTTGAAAACCGGGACAACCTTACTTAATGTCCAGTCATTTGGAATTGCTGAACTTGAAAGTGATTGACTGAAAATTATTTGTAATATCTGGCATGAAATATCTCTTGTACCTTTTAGTATCTTGGTAGTTATGTCATCCGGCCCGGGAGCGCTTGATGGCTTCAAGTTATCAATGAGTTTAGCTATGCCTTCGACTGAAATGGAAATTGGAGGCATCTGGCTGAAATTATGACTGGGATAGCTGGGTACGTTTAGCACTGGTTCCCGAGTAAAAACTGAAGAAAAGTAAGTGTTCATGACATCTGCGCAGTCTTCTGCGGCGACGTGCGAGCCATCTTGGTCGTGCAAGATTATATTTTGAGGCGAGTTTCGGTTTGGCAACAGGATGTTCCAGAACTTTTTAGGGTTATTCCGAATAATGTTATGCAAGTCTTTATGGAAAAATTTCTTTTTGGAATGCCTCAAAAGATTGGTATAACCCCGGAGGCATTCAAAGTACTTGTCCCATTTTGAAGCAGAGGCAGAATTTTTCGCAGCTCGGAAAAGTCGTTTTTTTTTCCTTAACAACCGTCGAAGGCCGTTCGAAAACCAGTGCTTATCAGCATCTCCGCGAATACAGATCAGCGGGACATATGTTTCCATGAGCGAAAGTATTTTTTGCTTGTAAAGTAACCAGTTACTATTAACGGTTCGGTTGTGAGCAGTTTTACTAAAGTGAGAAAGAAACGCCTCTAGTTCAAGGTTAATTTGCGCATAGTCGGCTTTGTTATAGTCGCGAATATATTTTAAAGATGGCTTGCGGGTGGGAATGGGAATAGCCAAATCAAAAAATAGTAGTTTGTGGTCACTAAGGCCACTACTAGCACACGAGAGAGACTGACATAACTCAGGCTTTGAGACAAATACTAGATCAAGGATGTTGGTACCACGGGTTGGGATTCTAACAGACTGGAACAGATTAAAGGTGAGAATTAAGTCAATAAATTGCTTCGACTGACGAGAAGATGCTGATAACAGTTCCCAGTCTATATCCGGATAATTAAAGTCTCCGCATAGTACCAAGTTCGCTCGCGGAAAGCGGGTTTGGAGGTGGAAAAGGACAGAATACAGCTCATCAACAAAAGAGCAATCTAAATCTGGCGGACGGTAGCAGGCGATAAGCAAGGTGTTACCAAATTTAAGGGACAGGTTAATACATAGTAGTTCAAGGCTGCATTGGACGGGTACCAAGTGTGAGACTACCGTTGATTTAACGAGAATCAGGACACCACCTCCTCTTCGGCCAGCTCTGTCAAGTCTGTAGACACTAAACGTTCTACTAGCCTCTAGCAGCTCACTGTCCTGAATGTCTACGGTAAGCCACGACTCGGTAAAGACCGCAATATCCGAGCAATTATCATCAAGAAGCGCTTCCACAGCTTCCTTCTTTGGTAAGTAGCTGCGAATGTTCGTGAACATGACAGCCATTTTACGATAAGATGGAGTGACGTGTGAGCTTTGCGAAGGCTGAGCTAGCTGTTTATAAGGAACCTTGGAAGCGGGTGGTGATCGCTATGACGAAAGTTCGATTACGCGATCCGTATTGGCGTCATATATGTATTGTTTTTTGTCGATCTCCAGTTTGTCGTACCGTATTTTGAACGTGGCGTCCCTTTCCTTAGCAAAAGAGTACAATTTTTTCCGGGCTAACCGAACATGCGCAGAATAGTCTTCACGAACAGAAAATTTTGATTTCTTTAGCTTCGGCCCTGCTGTCAGAATTTTTGACTTCACCTTAAAATGTGCCAGTTTGACAATGATTGGGCGGTTTTTTGATTCTTGGAAGCGGCCCATTCGATGCGCACGTTCTATATCATCAGCATTTATCGACACACCAAGATGCTCCGAGCAGAAAGAGATTACATGCTCCTCCGATTGCTCCCAGGTCTCACCGGCCGCATCTGTGACACCAAAGAAGATCAAGTTCGACCTGCGCAACCGATTTTCTGCGTCATCGCACTTCTCTGTGAGGTTTTTAATCTCGGAGGAAAGCCTAGTAACTTCATCGTTCCAGCCTGGTTCTGAAGTTTTTCCGCCTGCTTGACCTGTGTGTACTATATTTTCTAAAGCATCAACCCTCAGGGAAAGAGTGCTCACGTGATTTTCGATGCTAGTCTGAGCACTACGTATGTTTGAAAGCTCAGTGAGTACAGTGTTTTGTGATTGTTCAAGACGCGATATCGCCTCAGCGATTGATTCTAGGGTCACGGGTCCTGGGTTTAGTTCAACGTCGCCGGAGAGGACAAGCAAGAGGTGAACAACATAGGCATTGATGAAGTGTAAGCAACTTTGGTACATCAATTTGCGGCAAGAATCGATATACTCAAGTGGGCACGACACCGCAAATAAAAAGGGATTGCTTGTACGGGTGCAACAAGCATGCGGTAAATAACTAACCTGCACAGAGAGCGGTGTTGGCATGACCGTGTTTGATGCGGTGACGTGCCCCAAGTCGAGCCGGTGCAGACGTGGATTAAGTAGGCATTCCGTTGCAGCCGGTTGCCAGATGAAAGGCTCATTCCAGGCGGGAAAAAGCGGGAAAGCGCCAGCTTCTGCGACGTCCTGAATCAGAGGCGGGAGGTGGAGTGGCTTGATAGGGCGGTGTTGATCGGGTATCAGCAAGCCAGCGAAGCAAAACGGCAACGTCAAGACGGTCCATATCAGGACAGCCTGCACAGAGAGCGGTGTTGGCATGACCGTGTTTGATGCGGTGACGTGCCCCAAGTCGAGCCGGTGCAGACGTGGATTAAGTAGGCATTCCGTTGCAGCCGGTTGCCAGATGAAAGGCTCATTCCAGGCGGGAAAAAGCGGGAAAGCGCCAGCTTCTGCGACGTCCTGAATCAGAGGCGGGAGGTGGAGTGGCTTGATAGGGCGGTGTTGATCGGGTATCAGCAAGCCAGCGAAGCAAAACGGCAACGTCGAGACGGTCCATATCAGGACAGCCTGCACAGAGAGCGGTGTTGGCATGACCGTGTTTGATGCGGTGACGTGCCCCACATGCAAATGGTGCTTTTGGCAGAACGCGCACGTGGATTTCTACCAAACAACGTGAAAAGCATGCCGATGCTGCTCTTTTTAGCACCCGCACATGGATTTGTGCCAAAACGCGTTTTAAGCATGCACATGCATCTTTTGGTAGACGCGGACGCAGTTTTCTGCAAAACCACACGATATGCATGCAAATGGTGCTTTTGGCAGAACGCGCACGTGGATTTATACCAAACGACGTGAAAAGCATGCCGATGCTGCTCTTTTTAGCACCCGCACATGGATTTGTGCCAAAACGCGTTTTAAGTATGCACATGCATATTTTGGTAGACGCGGACGCAGTTTTCTGCAAAACCACACGATATGCATGCAAATGGTGCTTTTGGCCGAACGCGCACGTGGATTTCTACCAAACGACGTGAAAAGCATGCCGATGCTGCTCTTTTCAGCACCCGCACATGGATTTGTGCCAAAACGCGTTTTCAGCATGCACATGCATCTTTTGGTAGACGCGGACACAGTTTTCTGCAAAACCGCACGATATGCATGCAAATGGTGCTTTTGGCAGAACGCGCACGTGGATTTCTACCAAACGACGTGAAAAGCATGCCGATGCTGCTCTTTTTAGCACCCGCACATGGATTTGTGCCAAAACGCGTTTTAAGCATGCACATGCATCTTTTGGTAGACGCGGACGCGGTTTTCTGCAAAACCACACGATATGCATGCAAATGGTGCTTTTGGCAGAACGCGCACGTGGATTTCTACCAAACGACGTGAAAAGCATGCCGACGCTGCTCTTTTTAGCACCCGCACATGGATTTGTGCGAAAACGCGTTTTAAGCATGCACATGCATCTTTTGGTAGACGCGGACGCAGTTTTCTGCAAAACCACAAGATATGCATGCAAATGGTGCTTTTGGCAGAACGCGCTCGTGGATTTCTACCAAACGACGTGAAAAGCATGCCGATGCTGCTCTTTTTAGCACCCGCACATGGATTTGTGCGAAAACGCGTTTTAAGCATGCATATTGCATCTTTTGGAAGACGCGGACGCAGTTTTCTGCAAAACCACACGATATGCATGCAAATGGTGCTTTTGGCAGAACGCGCACGTGGATTTCTACCAAACGACGTGAAAAGCATGCCGATGCTGCTCTTTTTAGCACCCGCACATGGATTTGTGCCAAAACGCGTTTTAAGCATGCACATGCATATTTTGGTAGACGCGGACGCAGTTTTCTGCAAAACCACACGATATGCATGCAAATGGTGCTTTTGGCCGAACGCGCACGTGGATTTCTAACAAACGACGTGAAAAGCATGCCGATGCTGCTCTTTTTAGCACCCGCACATGGATTTGTGCCAAAACGCGTTTTCAGCATGCACATGCATCTTTTGGTAGACGCGGACACAGTTTTCTGCAAAACCGCACGATATGCATGCAAATGGTGCTTTTGGCAGAACGCACACGTGGATTTCTACCAAACGACGTGAAAAGCATGCCGATGCTGCTCTTTTTAGCACCCGCACATGGATTTGTGCCAAAACGCGTTTTAAGCATGCACATGCATCTTTTGGTAGACGCGGACGCAGTTTTCTGCAAAACCACACGATATGCATGCAAATGGTGCTTTTGGCAGAACGCGCACGTGGATTTCTACCAAACGACGTGAAAAGCATGCCGATGCTGCTCTTTTTAGCACCCGCACATGGATTAGTGCCAAAACGCGTTTTAAGCATGCACATGCATCTTTTGGTAGACGCGGACGCAGTTTTCTGCAAAACCACACGATATGCATGCAAATAGTGCTTTTGGCAGAACGCGCACGTGGATTTCTACCAAACGACGTGAAAAGCATGCCGATGCTGCTCTTTTTAGCACCCGCCCATGGATTTGTGCCAAAACGCGTTTTAAGCATGCACATGCATCTTTTGGTAGACGCGGACGCCGTTTTCTGCAAAACCACACGATATGCATGCAAATGGTGCTTTTGGCAGAACGCGCTAGTGGATTTCTACCAAACGACGTGAAAAGCATGCCGATGCTGCTCTTTTTAGCACCCGCACATGGATTTGTGCGAAAACGCGTTTTAAGCATGCACATGCATCTTTTGGTAGACGCGGACGCAGTTTTCTGCAAAACCACACGATATGCATGCAAATGGTGCTTTTGGCAGAACGCGCACGTGGATTTCTACCAAACGACGTGAAAAGCATGCCGATGCTGCTCTTTTTAGCACCCGCACATGGATTTGTGCCAAAACGCGTTTTAAGCATGCACATGCATATTTTGGTAGACGCGGACGCAGTTTTCTGCAAAACCACACGATATGCATGCAAATGGTGCTTTTGGCCGAACGCGCACGTGGATTTCTAACAAACGACGTGAAAAGCATGCCGATGCTGCTCTTTTTAGCACCCGCACATGGATTTGTGCCAAAATGCGTTTTCAGCATGCACATGCATCTTTTGGTAGACGCGGACACAGTTTTCTGCAAAACCGCACGATATGCATGCAAATGGTGCTTTTGGCACAACGCACACGTGGATTTCTACCAAACGACGTGAAAAGCATGCCGATGCTGCTCTTTTTAGCACCCGTACATGGATTTGTGCGAAAACGCGTTTTAAGCATGCACATGCATCTTTTGGTAGACGCGGACGCAGTTTTCTGCAAAACCACACGATATGCATGCAAATGGTGCTTTTGGCAGAACGCGCACGTGGATTTCTACCAAACGACGTGAAAAGCATGCCGATGCTGCTCTTTTTAGCACCCGCACATGGATTTGTGCCAAAACGCGTTTTAAGCATGCACATGCATCTTTTGGTAGACGCGGACGCAGTTTTCTGCAAAACCACACGATATGCATGCAAATGGTGCTTTTCGCAGAACGCGCACGTGGATTTCTACCAAACGACGTGAAAAGCATGCCGATGCTGCTCTTTTTAGCACCCGCACATGGATTTGTGCGAAAACGCGTTTTAAGCATGCACATGCATCTTTTGGTAGACGCGGACGCAGTTTTCTGCAAAACCACACGATATGCATGCAAATGGTGCTTTTGGCAGAACACGCACGTGGATTTCTACCAAACGACGTGAAAAGCATGCCGATGCTGCTCTTTTTATCACCCGCACATGGATTTGTGCCAAAACGCGTTTTAAGCATGCACATGCATCTTTTGGTAGACGCGGACGCAGTTTTCTGCAAAACCACACGATATGCATGCAAATGGTGCTTTTGGCAGAACGCGCACGTGGATTTCTACCAAACGACGTGAAAGGCATGCCGATGCTGCTCTTTTTAGCACCCGCACATGGATTAGTGCCAAAATGCGTTTTAAGCATGCACAAGCATCTTTTGGTAGACGCGGACGCAGTTTTCTGCAAAACCACACGATATGCATGCAAATGGTGCTTTTGGCAGAACGCGCACGTGGATTTCTACCAAACGACGTGAAAAGCATGCCGATGCTGCTCTTTTTAGCACCCGCACATGGATTTGTGCCAAAACGCGTTTTAAGCATGCACATGCATCTTTTGGTAGACGCGGACGCAGTTTTCTGCAAAACCACACGATATGCATGCAAATGGTGCTTTTGGCAGAACGCGCACGTGGATTTCTACCAAACGACGTGAAAAGCATGCCGATGCTGCTCTTTTTAGCACCCGCACATGGATTTGTGCCAAAACGCGTTTTCAGCATGCACATGCATCTTTTGGTAGACGCGGACACAGTTTTCTGCAAAACCGCACGATATGCATGCAAATGGTGCTTTTGGCAGAACGCGCACGTGGATTTCTACCAAACGACGTGAAAAGCATGCCGATGCTGCTCTTTTTAGCACCCGCACATGGATTTGTGCCAAAACATGTTTTAAGCATGCACATGCATCTTTTGATAGACGCGGACGCAGTTTTCTGCAAAACCACACGATATGCATGCAAATGGTGCTTTTGGCAGAACGCGCACGTGGATTTCTACCAAACGACGTGAAAAGCATGCCGATGCTGCTCTTTTTAGCACCCGCACATGGATTAGTGCCAAAACGCGTTTTAAGCATGCACATGCATCTTTTGGTAGACGCGGACGCAGTTTTCTGCAAAACCACACGATATGCATGCAAATAGTGCTTTTGGCAGAACGCGCACGTGGATTTCTACCAAACGACGTGAAAAGCATGCCGATGCTGCTCTTTTTAGCACCCGCACATGGATTTGTGCCAAAACGCGTTTTAAGCATGCACATGCATCTTTTGGTAGACGCGGACGCCGTTTTCTGCAAAACCACACGATATGCATGCAAATGGTGCTTTTGGCAGAACGCGCACGTGGATTTCTACCAATCGACGTGAAAAGCATGCCGATGCTGCTCTTTTTAGCACCCGCACATGGATTTGTGCCAAAACGCGTTTTAAGCATGCACATGCATATTTTGGTAGACGCGGACGCAGTTTTCTGCAAAACCACACGATATGCATGCAAATGGTGCTTTTGGCCGAACGCACACGTGGATTTCTAACAAACGACGTGAAAAGCATGCCGATGCTGCTCTTTTTAGCACCCGCACATGGATTTGTGCCAAAATGCGTTTTCAGCATGCACATGCATCTTTTGGTAGACGCGGACACAGTTTTCTGCAAAACCGCACGATATGCATGCAAATGGTGCTTTTGGCACAACGCACACGTGGATTTCTACCAAACGACGTGAAAAGCATGCCGATGCTGCTCTTTTTAGCACCCGCACATGGATTTGTGCGAAAACGCGTTTTAAGCATGCACATGCATCTTTTGGTAGACGCGGACGCAGTTTTCTGCAAAACCACACGATATGCATGCAAATGGTGCTTTTGGCAGAACGCGCACGTGGATTTCTACCAAACGACGTGAAAAGCATGCCGATGCTGCTCTTTTTAGCACCCGCACATGGATTTGTGCCAAAACGCGTTTTAAGCATGCACATGCATCTTTTGGTAGACGCGGACGCAGTTTTCTGCAAAACCACACGATATGCATGCAAATGGTGCTTTTCGCAGAACGCGCACGTGGATTTCTACCAAACGACGTGAAAAGCATGCCGATGCTGCTCTTTTTAGCACCCGCACATGGATTTGTGCGAAAACGCGTTTTAAGCATGCACATGCATCTTTTGGTAGACGCGGACGCAGTTTTCTGCAAAACCACACGATATGCATGCAAATGGTGCTTTTGGCAGAACACGCACGTGGATTTCTACCAAACGACGTGAAAAGCATGCCGATGCTGCTCTTTTTAGCACCCGCACATGGATTTGTGCCAAAACGCGTTTTAAGCATGCACATGCATCTTTTGGTAGACGCGGACGCAGTTTTCTGCAAAACCACAGGATATGCATGCAAATGGTGCTTTTGGCAGAACGCGCACGTGGATTTCTACCAAACGACGTGAAAAGCATGCCGATGCTGCTCTTTTTAGCACCCGTACATGGATTTGTGCCAAAACGCGTTTTAAGCATGCACATGCATCTTTTGGTAGACGCGGACGCAGTTTTCTGCAAAACCACACGATATGCATGCAAATGGTGCTTTTGGCAGAACGCGCTCGTGGATTTCTACCAAACGACGTGAAAAGCATGCCGATGCTGCTATTTTTAGCACCCGCACATGGATTTGTGCCAAAACGCGTTTTAAGCATGCACATGCATCTTTTGGTAGACGCGGACGCAGTTTTCTGCAAAACCACACGATATGCATGCAAATGGTGCTTTTGGCAGAACGCGCACGTGGATTTCTACCAAACGACGTGAAAAGCATGCCGATGCTGCTCTTTTTAGCACCCGCACATGGATTTGTGCCAAAACGCGTTTTAAGCATGCACATGCATCTTTTGGTAGACGCGGACGCAGTTTTCTGCAAAACCACACGATATGCATGCAAATGGTGCTTTTGGCAGAACGCGCACGTGGATTTCTACCAAACGACGTGAAAAGCATGCCGATGCTGCTCTTTTTAGCACCCGCACATGGATTTGTGCCAAAACGCGTTTTCAGCATGCACATGCATCTTTTGGTAGACGCGGACACAGTTTTCTGCAAAACCGCACGATATGCATGCAAATGGTGCTTTTGGCAGAACGCGCACGTGGATTTCTACCAAACGACGTGAAAAGCATGCCGATGCTGCTCTTTTTAGCACCCGCACATGGATTTGTGCCAAAACATGTTTTAAGCATGCACATGCATCTTTTGATAGACGCGGACGCAGTTTTCTGCAAAACCACACGATATGCATGCAAATGGTGCTTTTGGCAGAACGCGCACGTGGATTTCTACCAAACGACGTGAAAAGCATGCCGATGCTGCTCTTTTTAGCACCCGCACATGGATTAGTGCCAAAACGCGTTTTAAGCATGCACATGCATCTTTTGGTAGACGCGGACGCAGTTTTCTGCAAAACCACACGATATGCATGCAAATAGTGCTTTTGGCAGAACGCGCACGTGGATTTCTACCAAACGACGTGAAAAGCATGCCGATGCTGCTCTTTTTAGCACCCGCACATGGATTTGTGCCAAAACGCGTTTTAAGCATGCACATGCATCTTTTGGTAGACGCGGACGCCTTTTTCTGCAAAACCACACGATATGCATGCAAATGGTGCTTTTGGCAGAACGCGCTAGTGGATTTCTACCAAACGACGTGAAAAGCATGCCGATGCTGCTCTTTTTAGCACCCGCACATGGATTTGTGCGAAAACGCGTTTTAAGCATGCACATGCATCTTTTGGTAGACGCGGACGCAGTTTTCTGCAAAACCACAAGATATGCATGCAAATGGTGCTTTTGGCAGAACGCGCTCGTGGATTTCTACCAAACGACGTGAAAATAATGCCGATGCTGCTCTTTTTAGCACCCGCACATGGATTTGTGCGAAAACGCGTTTTAAGCATGCATATTGCATCTTTTGGAAGACGCGGACGCAGTTTTCTGCAAAACCGCACGATATGCATGCAAATGGTGCTTTTGGCAGAACGCGCTCGTGGATTTCTACCAAACGACGTGAAAAGCATGCCGATGCTGCTATTTTTAGCACCCGCACATGGATTTGTGCCAAAACGCGTTTTAAGCATGCACATGCATCTTTTGGTAGACGCGGACGCAGTTTTCTGCAAAACCACACGATATGCATGCAAATGGTGCTTTTGGCCGAACGCGCACGTGGATTTCTAACAAACGACGTGAAAAGCATGCCGATGCTGCTCTTTTTAGCACCCGCACATGGATTTGTGCCAAAATGCGTTTTCAGCATGCACATGCATCTTTTGGTAGACGCGGACACAGTTTTCTGCAAAACCGCACGATATGCATGCAAATGGTGCTTTTGGCACAACGCACACGTGGATTTCTACCAAACGACGTGAAAAGCATGCCGATGCTGCTCTTTTTAGCACCCGCACATGGATTTGTGCGAAAACGCGTTTTAAGCATGCACATGCATCTTTTGGTAGACGCGGACGCAGTTTTCTGCAAAACCACACGATATGCATGCAAATGGTGCTTTTGGCAGAACGCGCACGTGGATTTCTACCAAACGACGTGAAAAGCATGCCGATGCTGCTCTTTTTAGCACCCGCACATGGATTTGTGCCAAAACGCGTTTTAAGCATGCACATGCATCTTTTGGTAGACGCGGACGCAGTTTTCTGCAAAACCACACGATATGCATGCAAATGGTGCTTTTCGCAGAACGCGCACGTGGATTTCTACCAAACGACGTGAAAAGCATGCCGATGCTGCTCTTTTTAGCACCCGCACATGGATTTGTGCGAAAACGCGTTTTAAGCATGCACATGCATCTTTTGGTAGACGCGGACGCAGTTTTCTGCAAAACCACACGATATGCATGCAAATGGTGCTTTTGGCAGAACACGCACGTGGATTTCTACCAAACGACGTGAAAAGCATGCCGATGCTGCTCTTTTTAGCACCCGCACATGGATTTGTGCCAAAACGCGTTTTAAGCATGCACATGCATCTTTTGGTAGACGCGGACGCAGTTTTCTGCAAAACCACAGGATATGCATGCAAATGGTGCTTTTGGCAGAACGCGCACGTTGATTTCTACCAAACGACGTGAAAAGCATGCCGATGCTGCTCTTTTTAGCACCCGTACATGGATTTGTGCCAAAACGCGTTTTAAGCATGCACATGCATCTTTTGGTAGACGCGGACGCAGTTTTCTGCAAAACCACACGATATGCATGCAAATGGTGCTTTTGGCAGAACGCGCTCGTGGATTTCTACCAAACGACGTGAAAAGCATGCCGATGCTGCTATTTTTAGCACCCGCACATGGATTTGTGCCAAAACGCGTTTTAAGCATGCACATGCATCTTTTGGTAGACGCGGACGCAGTTTTCTGCAAAACCACACGATATGCATGCAAATGGTGCTTTTGGCAGAACGCGCACGTGGATTTCTACCAAACGACGTGAAAAGCATGCCGATGCTGCTCTTTTTAGCACCCGCACATGGATTAGTGCCAAAATGCGTTTTAAGCATGCACAATCATCTTTTGGTAGACGCGGACGCAGTTTTCTGCAAAACCACACGATATGCATGCAAATGGTGCTTTTGCAGAACGCGCACGTGGATTTCTACCAAACGACGTGAAAAGCATGCCGATGCTGCTCTTTTTAGCACCCGCACATGGATTTGTGCCAAAACGCGTTTTAAGCATGCACATGCATCTTTTGGTAGACGCGGACGCAGTTTTCTGCAAAACCACACGATATGCATGCAAATGGTGCTTTTGGCAGAACGCGCACGTGGATTTCTACCAAACGACGTGAAAAGCATGCCGATGCTGCTCTTTTTAGCACCCGCACATGGATTTGTGCCAAAACGCGTTTTCAGCATGCACATGCATCTTTTGGTAGACGCGGACACAGTTTTCTGCAAAACCGCACGATATGCATGCAAATGGTGCTTTTGGCAGAACGCGCACGTGGATTTCTACCAAACGACGTGAAAAGCATGCCGATGCTGCTCTTTTTAGCACCCGCACATGGATTTGTGCCAAAACATGTTTTAAGCATGCACATGCATCTTTTGATAGACGCGGACGCAGTTTTCTGCAAAACCACACGATATGCATGCAAATGGTGCTTTTGGCAGAACGCGCTAGTGGATTTCTACCAAACGACGTGAAAAGCATGCCGATGCTGCTCTTTTTAGCACCCGCACATGGATTTGTGCGAAAACGCGTTTTAAGCATGCACATGCATCTTTTGGTAGACGCGGACGCAGTTTTCTGCAAAACCACAAGATATGCATGCAAATGGTGCTTTTGGCAGAACGCGCTCGTGGATTTCTACCAAACGACGTGAAAAGCATGCCGATGCTGCTCTTTTTAGCACCCGCACATGGATTTGTGCGAAAACGCGTTTTAAGCATGCATATTGCATCTTTTGGAAGACGCGGACGCAGTTTTCTGCAAAACCACACGATATGCATGCAAATGGTGCTTTTGGCAGAACGCGCACGTGGATTTCTACCAAACGACGTGAAAAGCATGCCGATGCTGCTCTTTTTAGCACCCGCACATGGATTTGTGCCAAAACGCGTTTTAAGCATGCACATGCATATTGTGGTAGACGCGGACGCAGTTTTCTGCAAAACCACACGATATGCATGCAAATGGTGCTTTTGGCCGAACGCGCACGTGGATTTCTAACAAACGACGTGAAAAGCATGCCGATGCTGCTCTCTTTAGCACCCGCACATTGATTTGTGCCAAAACGCGTTTTCAGCATGCACATGCATCTTTTGGTAGACGCGGACACAGTTTTCTGCAAAACCGCACGATATGCATGCAAATGGTGCTTTTGGCAGAACGCACACGTGGATTTCTACCAAACGACGTGAAAAGCTTGCCGATGCTGCTCTTTTTAGCACCCGCACATTGATTTGTGCGAAAACGCGTTTTAAGCATGCACATGCATCTTTTGGTAGACGCGGACGCAGTTTTCTGCAAAACCACACGATATGCATGCAAATGGTGCTTTTGGCAGAACGCGCACGTGGATTTCAACCAAACGACGTGAAAAGCATGCCGATGCTGCTCTTTTTAGCACCCGCACATGGATTTGTGCCAAAACGCGTTTTAAGCATGCACATGCATCTTTTGGTAGACGCGGACGCAGTTTTCTGCAAAACCACACGATATGCATGCAAATGGTGCTTTTGGCAGAACGCGCACGTGGATTCCTACCAAACGACGTGAAAAGCATGCCGATGCTGCTCTTTTTAGCACCCGCACATGGATTTGTGCGAAAACGCGTTTTAAGCATGCATATTGCATCTTTTGGAAGACGCGGACGCAGTTTTCTGCAAAACCACACAATATGCATGGAAATGGTGCTTTTGGCAGAACGCGCACGTGGATTTCTACCAAACGACGTGAAAAGCATGCCGATGCTGCTCTTTTTAGCACCCGCACATGGATTTGTGCCAAAACGCGTTTTAAGCATGCACATGCATATTTTGGTAGACGCGGACGCAGTTTTCTGCAAAACCACACGATATGCATGCAAATGGTGCTTTTGGCCGAACGCGCACGTGGATTTCTAACAAACGACGTGAAAAGCATGCCGATGCTGCTCTTTTTAGCACCCGCACATGGATTTGTGCCAAAATGCGTTTTCAGCGTGCACATGCATCTTTTGGTAGACGCGGACACAGTTTTCTGCAAAACCGCACGATATGCATGCAAATGGTGCTTTTGGCAGAACGCACACGTGGATTTCTACCAAACGACGTGAAAAGCATGCCGATGCTGCTCTTTTTAGCACCCGCACATGGATTTGTGCGAAAACGCGTTTTAAGCATGCACATGCGTCTTTTGGTAGACGCGGACGCA
>NW_027460630.1:0-48299 GCF_050947875.1 Dermacentor variabilis | reverse complement strand
GCATGCAAATGGTGCTTTTGGTAGAACGCGCGCGTGGATTTCTACCAAACGACGTGAAAAGCATGCCGATGCTGCTCTTTTTAACATCCGCACATGGATTTGTGCCAAAACGCGTTTTAAGCATGCGCATGCATCTTTTGGTAGACGCGGACGCAGTTTTCTGCAAAACCACACGATAGGCATGCAAATGGTGCTTTTGGCAGAACGCGCGCGTGGATTTCTACCAAACGACGTGAAAAGCATGCCGATGCTCCTCTTTTTAGCACCCGCACATGGATTTGTGCCAAAACGCGTTTTTAGCATGCACATGCATCTTTTGGTAGACGCGGACGCAGTTTTCTGCAAAACCACACGATATGCATGCAAATGGTGCTTTTGGCAGAACGCGCGTGTGGATTTCTACCAAACGACGTGAAAAGCATGCCGATGCTGCTCTTTTTAGCACCCGCACATGGATTTGTGCCAAAACGCGTTTTAAGCATGCGCATGCATCTTTTGGTAGACGCGGACGCAGTTTTCTGCAAAACCACACGATATGCATGCAAATGGTGCTTTTGGCAGAACGCGCGCGTGGATTTCTACCAAACGACGTGAAAAGCATGCCGACGCTGCTCTTTTTAACATCCGCACATGGATTTGTGCCAAAGCGCGTTTTAAGCATGCGCATGCATCTTTTGGTAGACGCGGACGCAGTTTTCTGCAAAACCACACGATATGCATGCAAATGGTGCTTTTGGCAGAACGCGCGTGTGGATTTCTACCAAACGACGTGAAAAGCATGCCGATGCTGCTCTTTTTAGCACCCGCACATGGATTTGTGCCAAAACGCGTTTTTAGCATGCACATGCATCTTTTGGTAGACGCGGACGCAGTTTTCTGCAAAACCACACGATATGCATGCAAATGGTGCTTTTGGCAGAACGCGCGTGTGGATTTCTACCAAACGACGTGAAAAGCATGCCGATGCTGCTCTTTTTAACATCCGCACATGGATTTGTGCCAAAGCGCGTTTTAAGCATGCGCATGCATCTTTTGGTAGACGCGGACGCAGTTTTCTGCAAAACCACACGATAGGCATGCAAATGGTGCTTTTGGCAGAACGCGCGTGTGGATTTCTACCAAACGACGTGAAAAGCATGCCGATGCTGCTCTTTTTAGCACCCGCACATGGATTTGTGCCAAAACGCGTTTTAAGCATGCGCATGCATCTTTTGGTAGACGCGGACGCAGTTTTCTGCAAAACCACACGATATGCATGCAAATGGTGCTTTTGGCAGAACGCGCGCGTGGATTTCTACCAAACGACGTGAAAAGCATGCCGATGCTGCTCTTTTTAACATCCGCACATGGATTTGTGCCAAAGCGCGTTTTAAGCATGCGCATGCATCTTTTGGTAGACGCGGACGCAGTTTTCTGCAAAACCACACGATAGGCATGCAAATGGTGCTTTTGGCAGAACGCGCGTGTGGATTTCTACCAAACGACGTGAAAAGCATGCCGATGCTGCTCTTTTTAGCACCCGCACATGGATTTGTGCCAAAACGCGTTTTAAGCATGCGCATGCATCTTTTGGTAGACGCGGACGCAGTTTTCTGCAAAACCACACGATAGGCATGCAAATGGTGCTTTTGGCAGAACGCGCGTGTGGATTTCTACCAAACGACGTGAAAAGCATGCCGATGCTGCTCTTTTTAGCACCCGCACATGGATTTGTGCCAAAACGCGTTTTAAGCATGCGCATGCATCTTTTGGTAGACGCGAACGCAGTTTTCTGCAAAACCACACGATATGCATGCAAATGGTGCTTTTGGCAGAACGCGCGCGTGGATTTCTACCAAACGACGTGAAAAGCATGCCGATGCTGCTCTTTTTAACATCCGCACATGGATTTGTGCCAAAACGCGTTTTTAGCATGCACATGCATCTTTTGGTAGACGCGGACGCAGTTTTCTGCAAAACCACACGATATGCATGCAAATGGTGCTTTTGGCAGAACGCGCGTGTGGATTTCTACCAAACGACGTGAAAAGCATGCCGATGCTGCTCTTTTTAACATCCGCACATGGATTTGTGCCAAAGCGCGTTTTAAGCATGCGCATGCATCTTTTGGTAGACGCGGACGCAGTTTTCTGCAAAACCACACGATAGGCATGCAAATGGTGCTTTTGGCAAAACGCGCGTGTGGATTTCTACCAAACGACGTGAAAAGCATGCCGATGCTGCTCTTTTTAGCACCCGCACATGGATTTGTGCCAAAACGCGTTTTTAGCATGCACATGCATCTTTTGGTAGACGCGGACGCAGTTTTCTGCAAAACCACACGATATGCATGCAAATGGTGCTTTTGGCAGAACGCGCGTGTGGATTTCTACCAAACGACGTGAAAAGCATGCCGATGCTGCTCTTTTTAGCACCTGCACATGGATTTGTGCCAAAACGCGTTTTAAGCATGCGCATGCATCTTTTGGTAGACGCGGACGCAGTTTTCTGCAAAACCACACGATATGCATGCAAATGGTGCTTTTGGCAGAACGCGCGCGTGGATTTCTACCAAACGACGTGAAAAGCATGCCGATGCTGCTCTTTTTAACATCCGCACATGGATTTGTGCCAAAACGCGTTTTTAGCATGCACATGCATCTTTTGGTAGACGCGGACGCAGTTTTCCGCAAAACCACACGATATGCATGCAAATGGTGCTTTTGGCAGAACGCGCGTGTGGATTTCTACCAAACGACGTGAAAAGGATGCCGATGCTGCTCTTTTTAACATCCGCACATGGATTTGTGCCAAAGCGCGTTTTAAGCATGCGCATGCATCTTTTGGTAGACGCGGACGCAGTTTTCTGCAAAACCACACGATAGGCATGCAAATGGTGCTTTTGGCAGAACGCGCGTGTGGATTTCTACCAAACGACGTGAAAAGCATGCCGATGCTGCTCTTTTTAGCACCCGCACATGGATTTGTGCCAAAACGCGTTTTAAGCATGCGCATGCATCTTTTGGTAGACGCGGACGCAGTTTTCTGCAAAACCACACGATATGCATGCAAATGGTGCTTTTGGCAGAACGCGCGCGTGGATTTCTACCAAACGACGTGAAAAGCATGCCGATGCTGCTCTTTTTAACATCCGCACATGGATTTGTGCCAAAACGCGTTTTAAGCATGCGCATGCATCTTTTGGTAGACGCGGACGCAGTTTTCTGCAAAACCACACGATAGGCATGCAAATGGTGCTTTTGGCAGAACGCGCGCGTGGATTTCTACCAAACGACGTGAAAAGCATGCCGATGCTGCTCTTTTTAGCACCCGCACATGGATTTGTGCCAAAACGCGTTTTTAGCATGCACATGCATCTTTTGGTAGACGCGGACGCAGTTTTCTGCAAAACCACACCATAGGCATGCAAATGGTGCTTTTGGCAGAACGCGCGTGTGGATTTCTACCAAACGACGTGAAAAGCATGCCGATGCTGCTCTTTTTAGCACCCGCACATGGATTTGTGCCAAAACGCGTTTTTAGCATGCACATGCATCTTTTGGTAGACGCGGACGCAGTTTTCTGCAAAACCACACGATATGCATGCAAATGGTGCTTTTGGCAGAACGCGCGTGTGGATTTCTACCAAACGACGTGAAAAGCATGCCGATGCTGCTCTTTTTAGCACCCGCACATGGATTTGTGCCAAAATGCGTTTTTAGCATGCACATGCATCTTTTGGTAGACGCGGACGCAGTTTTCTGCAAAACCACACGATATGCATGCAAATGGTGCTTTTGGCAGAACGCGCGTGTGGATTTCTACCAAACGACGTGAAAAGCATGCCGATGCTGCTCTTTTTAACATCCGCACATGGATTTGTGCCAAAGCGCGTTTTAAGCATGCGCATGCATCTTTTGGTAGACGCGGACGCAGTTTTCTGCAAAACCACACGATAGGCATGCAAATGGTGCTTTTGGCAGAACGCGCGTGTGGATTTCTACCAAACGACGTGAAAAGCATGCCGATGCTGCTCTTTTTAGCACCCGCACATGGATTTGTGCCAAAACGCGTTTTAAGCATGCGCATGCATCTTTTGGTAGACGCGGACGCAGTTTTCTGCAAAACCACACGATATGCATGCAAATGGTGCTTTTGGCAGAACGCGCGCGTGGATTTCTACCAAACGACGTGAAAAGCATGCCGATGCTGCTCTTTTTAGCACCCGCACATGGATTTGTGCCAAAACGCGTTTTAAGCATGCGCATGCATCTTTTGGTAGACGCGGACGCAGTTTTCTGCAAAACCACACGATATGCATGCAAATGGTGCTTTTGGCAGAACGCGCGCGTGGATTTCTACCAAACGACGTGAAAAGCATGCCGATGCTGCTCTTTTTAACATCCGCACATGGATTTGTGCCAAAGCGCGTTTTAAGCATGCGCATGCATCTTTTGGTAGACGCGGACGCAGTTTTCTGCAAAACCACACGATAGGCATGCAAATGGTGCTTTTGGCAGAACGCGCGTGTGGATTTCTACGAAACGACGTGAAAAGCATGCCGATGCTGCTCTTTTTAGCACCCGCACATGAATTTGTGCCAAAACGCGTTTTTAGCATGCACATGCATCTTTTGGTAGACGCGGACGCAGTTTTCTGCAAAACCACACGATATGCATGCAAATGGTGCTTTTGGCAGAACGCGCGTGTGGATTTCTACCAAACGACGTGAAAAGCATGCCGATGCTGCTCTTTTTAGCACCCGCACATGGATTTGTGCCAAAACGCGTTTTAAGCATGCGCATGCATCTTTTGGTAGACGCGGACGCAGTTTTCTGCAAAACCACACGATATGCATGCAAATGGTGCTTTTGGCAGAACGCGCGCGTGGATTTCTACCAAACGACGTAAAAGCATGCCGACGCTGCTCTTTTTAACATCCGCATATGGATTTGTGCCAAAGCGCGTTTTAAGCATGCGCATGCATCTTTTGGTAGACGCGGACGCAGTTTTCTGCAAAACCACACGATATGCATGCAAATGGTGCTTTTGGCAGAACGCGCGTGTGGATTTCTACCAAACGACGTGAAAAGCATGCCGATGCTGCTCTTTTTAGCACCCGCACATGGATTTGTGCCAAAACGCGTTTTAAGCATGCGCATGCATCTTTTGGTAGACGCGGACGCAGTTTTCTGCAAAACCACACGATATGCATGCAAATGGTGCTTTTGGCAGAACGCGCGCGTGGATTTCTACCAAACGACGTGAAAAGCATGCCGATGCTGCTCTTTTTAACATCCGCACATGGATTTGTGCCAAAGCGCGTTTTAAGCATGCGCATGCATCTTTTGGTAGACGCGGACGCAGTTTTCTGCAAAACCACACGATAGGCATGCAAATGGTGCTTTTGGCAGAACGCGCGTGTGGATTTCTACCAAACGACGTGAAAAGCATGCCGATGCTGCTCTTTTTAGCACCCGCACATGGATTTGTGCCAAAACGCGTTTTAAGCATGCGCATGCATCTTTTGGTAGACGCGGACGCAGTTTTCTGCAAAACCACACGATAGGCATGCAAATGGTGCTTTTGGCAGAACGCGCGTGTGGATTTCTACCAAACGACGTGAAAAGCATGCCGATGCTGCTCTTTTTAGCACCCGCACATGGATTTGTGCCAAAACGCGTTTTTAGCATGCACATGCATCTTTTGGTAGACGCGGACGCAGTTTTCTGCAAAACCACACGATATGCATGCAAATGGTGCTTTTGGCAGAACGCGCGTGTGGATTTCTACCAAACGACGTGAAAAGCATGCCGATGCTGCTCTTTTTAGCACCTGCACATGGATTTGTGCCAAAACGCGTTTTAAGCATGCGCATGCATCTTTTGGTAGACGCTGACGCAGTTTTCTGCAAAACCACACGATATGCATGCAAATGGTGCTTTTGGCAGAACGCGCGCGTGGATTTCTACCAAACGACGTGAAAAGCATGCCGATGCTGCTCTTTTTAACATCCGCACATGGATTTGTGCCAAAACGCGTTTTTAGCATGCACATGCATCTTTTGGTAGACGCGGACGCAGTTTTCAGCAAAACCACACGATATGCATGCAAATGGTGCTTTTGGCAGAACGCGCGTGTGGATTTCTACCAAACGACGTGAAAAGGATGCCGATGCTGCTCTTTTTAACATCCGCACATGGATTTGTGCCAAAGCGCGTTTTAAGCATGCGCATGCATCTTTTGGTAGACGCGGACGCAGTTTTCTGCAAAACCACACGATAGGCATGCAAATGGTGCTTTTGGCAGAACGCGCGTGTGGATTTCTACCAAACGACGTGAAAAGCATGCCGATGCTGCTCTTTTTAGCACCCGCACATGGATTTGTGCCAAAATGCGTTTTAAGCATGCGCATGCATCTTTTGGTAGACGCGGACGCAGTTTTCTGCAAAACCACACGATATGCATGCAAATGGTGCTTTTGGCAGAACGCGCGCGTGGATTTCTACCAAACGACGTGAAAAGCATGCCGATGCTGCTCTTTTTAACATCCGCACATGGATTTGTGCCAAAGCGCGTTTTAAGCATGCGCATGCATCTTTTGGTAGACGCGGACGCAGTTTTCTGCAAAACCACACGATAGGCATGCAAATGGTGCTTTTGGCAGAACGCGCGTGTGGATTTCTACGAAACGACGTGAAAAGCATGCCGATGCTGCTCTTTTTAGCACCCGCACATGAATTTGTGCCAAAACGCGTTTTTAGCATGCACATGCATCTTTTGGTAGACGCGGACGCAGTTTTCTGCAAAACCACACGATATGCATGCAAATGGTGCTTTTGGCAGAACGCGCGTGTGGATTTCTACCAAACGACGTGAAAAGCATGCCGATGCTGCTCTTTTTAGCACCCGCACATGGATTTGTGCCAAAACGCGTTTTAAGCATGCGCATGCATCTTTTGGTAGACGCGGACGCAGTTTTCTGCAAAACCACACGATATGCATGCAAATGGTGCTTTTGGCAGAACGCGCGCGTGGATTTCTACCAAACGACGTGAAAAGCATGCCGACGCTGCTCTTTTTAACATCCGCATATGGATTTGTGCCAAAGCGCGTTTTAAGCCTGCGCATGCATCTTTTGGTAGACGCGGACGCAGTTTTCTGCAAAACCACACGATATGCATGCAAATGGTGCTTTTGGCAGAACGCGCGTGTGGATTTCTACCAAACGACGTGAAAAGCATGCCGATGCTGCTCTTTTTAGCACCCGCACATGGATTTGTGCCAAAACGCGTTTTAAGCATGCGCATGCATCTTTTGGTAGACGCGGACGCAGTT
Source organism: Dermacentor variabilis (assembly GCF_050947875.1). Lineage (NCBI taxonomy): Eukaryota > Metazoa > Arthropoda > Arachnida > Ixodida > Ixodidae > Dermacentor > Dermacentor variabilis. The sequence continues at coordinate 40,982 of NW_027460630.1, read as the reverse complement.
TTCTGCAAAACCACACGATATGCATGCAAATGGTGCTTTTGGCAGAACGCGCGCGTGGATTTCTACCAAACGACGTGAAAAGCATGCCGATGCTGCTCTTTTTAACATCCGCACATGGATTTGTGCCAAAGCGCGTTTTAAGCATGCGCATGCATCTTTTGGTAGACGCGGACGCAGTTTTCTGCAAAACCACACGATAGGCATGCAAATGGTGCTTTTGGCAGAACGCGCGTGTGGATTTCTACCAAACGACGTCAAAAGCATGCCGATGCTGCTCTTTTTAGCACCCGCACATGGATTTGTGCCAAAACGCGTTTTAAGCATGCGCATGCATCTTTTGGTAGACGCGGATGCAGTTTTCTGCAAAACCACACGATAGGCATGCAAATGGTGCTTTTGGCAGAACGCGCGTGTGGATTTCTACCAAACGACGTGAAAAGCATGCCGATGCTGCTCTTTTTAGCACCCGCACATGGATTTGTGCCAAAACGCGTTTTAAGCATGCGCATGCATCTTTTGGTAGACGCGGACGCAGTTTTCTGCAAAACCACACGATATGCATGCAAATGGTGCTTTTGGCAGAACGCGCGCGTGGATTTCTACCAAACGACGTGAAAAGCATGCCGATGCTGCTCTTTTTAACATCCGCACATGGATTCGTGCCAAAACGCGTTTTTAGCATGCACATGCATCTTTTGGTAGACGCGGACGCAGTTTTCTGCAAAACCACACGATATGCATGCAAATGGTGCTTTTGGCAGAACGCGCGTGTGGATTTCTACCAAACGACGTGAAAAGCATGCCGATGCTGCTCTTTTTAACATCCGCACATGGCTTTGTGCCAAAGCGCGTTTTAAGCATGCGCATGCATCTTTTGGTAGACGCGGACGCAGTTTTCTGCAAAACCACACGATAGGCATGCAAATGGTGCTTTTGGCAGAACGCGCGTGTGGATTTCTACCAAACGACGTGAAAAGCATGCCGATGCTGCTGTTTTTAGCACCCGCACATGGATTTGTGCCAAAAGGCGTTTTAAGCATGCGCATGCATCTTTTGGTAGACGCGGACGCAGTTTTCTGCAAAACCACACGATATGCATGCAAATGGTGCTTTTGGCAGAACGCGCGCGTGGATTTCTACCAAACGACGTGAAAAGCATGCCGATGCTGCTCTTTTTAACATCCGCACATGGATTTGTGCCAAAGCGCGTTTTAAGCATGCGCATGCATCTTTTGGTAGACGCGGACGCAGTTTTCTGCAAAACCACACGATAGGCATGCAAATGGTGCTTTTGGCAGAACGCGCGTGTGGATTTCTACCAAACGACGTGAAAAGCATGCCGATGCTGCTCTTTTTAGCACCCGCACATGGATTTGTGCCAAAACGCGTTTTTAGCATGCACATGCATCTTTTGGTAGACGCGGACGCAGTTTTCTGCAAAACCACACGATATGCATGCAAATGGTGCTTTTGGCAGAACGCGCGTGTGGATTTCTACCAAACGACGTGAAAAGCATGCCGATGCTGCTCTTTTTAGCACCTGCACATGGATTTGTGCCAAAACGCGTTTTAAGCATGCGCATGCATCTTTTGGTAGACGCGGACGCAGTTTTCTGCAAAACCACACGATATGCATGCAAATGGTGCTTTTGGCAGAACGCGCGCGTGGATTTCTACCAAACGACGTGAAAAGCATGCCGATGCTGCTCTTTTTAACATCCGCACATGGATTTGTGCCAAAACGCGTTTTTAGCATGCACATGCATCTTTTGGTAGACGCGGACGCAGTTTTCAGCAAAACCACACGATATGCATGCAAATGGTGCTTTTGGCAGAACGCGCGTGTGGATTTCTACCAAACGAAGTGAAAAGGATGCCGATGCTGCTCTTTTTAACATCCGCACATGGATTTGTGCCAAAGCGCGTTTTAAGCATGCGCATGCATCTTTTGGTAGACGCGGACGCAGTTTTCTGCAAAACCACACGATAGGCATGCAAATGGTGCTTTTGGCAGAACGCGCGTGTGGATTTCTACCAAACGACGTGAAAAGCATGCCGATGCTGCTCTTTTTAGCACCCGCACATGGATTTGTGCCAAAACGCGTTTTAAGCATGCGCATGCATCTTTTGGTAGACGCGGACGCAGTTTTCTGCAAAACCACACGATATGCATGCAAATGGTGCTTTTGGCAGAACGCGCGCGTGGATTTCTACCAAACGACGTGAAAAGCATGCCGATGCTGCTCTTTTTAACATCCGCACATGGATTTGTGCCAAAACGCGTTTTAAGCATGCGCATGCATCTTTTGGTAGACGCGGACGCAGTTTTCTGCAAAACCACACGATAGGCATGCAAATGGTGCTTTTGGCAGAACGCGCGCGTGGATTTCTACCAAACGACGTGAAAAGCATGCCGATGCTGCTCTTTTTAGCACCCGCACATGGATTTGTGCCAAAACGCGTTTTTAGCATGCACATGCATCTTTTGGTAGACGCGGACGCAGTTTTCTGCAAAACCACACCATAGGCATGCAAATGGTGCTTTTGGCAGAACGCGCGTGTGGATTTCTACCAAACGACGTGAAAAGCATGCCGATGCTGCTCTTTTTAGCACCCGCACATGGATTTGTGCCAAAACGCGTTTTTAGCATGCACATGCATCTTTTGGTAGACGCGGACGCAGTTTTCTGCAAAACCACACGATATGCATGCAAATGGTGCTTTTGGCAGAACGCGCGTGTGGATTTCTACCAAACGACGTGAAAAGCATGCCGATGCTGCTCTTTTTAACATCCGCACATGGATTTGTGCCAAAGCGCGTTTTAAGCATGCGCATGCATCTTTTGGTAGACGCGGACGCAGTTTTCTGCAAAACCACACGATAGGCATGCAAATGGTGCTTTTGGCAGAACGCGCGTGTGGATTTCTACCAAACGACGTGAAAAGCATGCCGATGCTGCTCTTTTTAGCACCCGCACATGGATTTGTGCCAAAACGCGTTTTAAGCATGCGCATGCATCTTTTGGTAGACGCGGACGCAGTTTTCTGCAAAACCACACGATATGCATGCAAATGGTGCTTTTGGCAGAACGCGCGCGTGGATTTCTACCAAACGACGTGAAAAGCATGCCGATGCTGCTCTTTTTAACATCCGCACATGGATTTGTGCCAAAGCGCGTTTTAAGCAAGCGCATGCATCTTTTGGTAGACGCGGACGCAGTTTTCTGCAAAACCACACGATAGGCATGCAAATGGTGCTTTTGGCAGAACGCGCGTGTGGATTTCTACGAAACGACGTGAAAAGCATGCCGATGCTGCTCTTTTTAGCACCCGCACATGAATTTGTGCCAAAACGCGTTTTTTAGCATGCACATGCATCTTTTGGTAGACGCGGACGCAGTTTTCTGCAAAACCACACGATATGCATGCAAATGGTGCTTTTGGCAGAACGCGCGTGTGGATTTCTACCAAACGACGTGAAAAGCATGCCGATGCTGCTCTTTTTAGCACCCGCACATGGATTTGTGCCAAAACGCGTTTTAAGCATGCGCATGCATCTTTTGGTAGACGCGGACGCAGTTTTCTGCAAAACCACACGATATGCATGCAAATGGTGCTTTTGGCAGAACGCGCGCGTGGATTTCTACCAAACGACGTGAAAAGCATGCCGACGCTGCTCTTTTTAACATCCGCATATGGATTTGTGCCAAAGCGCGTTTTAAGCATGCGCATGCATCTTTTGGTAGACGCGGACGCAGTTTTCTGCAAAACCACACGATATGCATGCAAATGGTGCTTTTGGCAGAACGCGCGTGTGGATTTCTACCAAACGACGTGAAAAGCATGCGGATGTTGCTCTTTTTAGCACCCGCACATGGATTTGTGCCAAAACGCGTTTTAAGCATGCGCATGCATCTTTTGGTAGACGCGGACGCAGTTTTCTGCAAAACCACACGATATGCATGCAAATGGTGCTTTTGGCAGAACGCGCGCGTGGATTTCTACCAAACGACGTGAAAAGCATGCCGATGCTGCTCTTTTTAATATCCGCACATGGATTTGTGCCAAAGCGCGTTTTAAGCATGCGCATGCATCTTTTGGTAGACGCGGACGCAGTTTTCTGCAAAACCACACGATAGGCATGCAAATGGTGCTTTTGGCAGAACGCGCGTGTGGATTTCTACCAAACGACGTGAAAAGCATGCCGATGCTGCTCTTTTTAGCACCCGCACATGGATTTGTGCCAAAACGCGTTTTAAGCATGCGCATGCATCTTTTGGTAGACGCGGACGCAGTTTTCTGCAAAACCACACGATATGCATGCAAATGGTGCTTTTGGCAGAACGCGCGCGTGGATTTCTACCAAACGACGTGAAAAGCATGCCGATGCTGCTCTTTTAACATCCGCACATGGATTTGTGCCAAAACGCGTTTTTAGCATGCACATGCATCTTTTGGTAGACGCGGACGCAGTTTTCTGCAAAACCACACGATATGCATGCAAATGGTGCTTTTGGCAGAACGCGCGTGTGGATTTCTACCAAACGACGTGAAAAGCATGCCGATGCTGCTCTGTTTAACATCCGCACATGGATTTGTGCCAAAGCGCGTTTTAAGCATGCGCATGCATCTTTTGGTAGACGCGGACGCAGTTTTCTGCAAAACCACACGATAGGCATGCAAATGGTGCTTTTGGCAGAACGCGCGTGTGGATTTCTACCAAACGACGTGAAAAGCATGCCGATGCTGCTCTTTTTAGCACCCGCACATGGATTTGTGCCAAAAGGCGTTTTAAGCATGCGCATGCATCTTTTGGTAGACGCGGACGCAGTTTTCTGCAAAACCACACGATATGCATGCAAATGGTGCTTTTGGCAGAACGCGCGCGTGGATTTCTACCAACGACGTGAAAAGCATGCCGATGCTGCTCTTTTTAACATCCGCACATGGATTTGTGCCAAAGCGCGTTTTAAGCATGCGCATGCATCTTTTGGTAGACGCGGACGCAGTTTTCTGCAAAACCACACGATAGGCATGCAAATGGTGCTTTTGGCAGAACGCGCGTGTGGATTTCTACCAAACGACGTGAAAAGCATGCCGATGCTGCTCTTTTTAGCACCCGCACATGGATTTGTGCCAAAACGCGTTTTTAGCATGCACATGCATCTTTTGGTAGACGCGGACGCAGTTTTCTGCAAAACCACACGATATGCATGCAAATGGTGCTTTTGGCAGAACGCGCGTGTGGATTTCTACCAAACGACGTGAAAAGCATGCCGATGCTGCTCTTTTTAGCACCTGCACATGGATTTGTGCCAAAACGCGTTTTAAGCATGCGCATGCATCTTTTGTAGACGCGGACGCAGTTTTCTGCAAAACCACACGATATGCATGCAAATGGTGCTTTTGCAGAACGCGCGCGTGGATTTCTACCAAACGACGTGAAAAGCATGCCGATGCTGCTCTTTTTAACATCCGCACATGGATTTGTGCCAAAACGCGTTTTTAGCATGCACATGCATCTTTTGGTAGACGCGGACGCAGTTTTCAGCAAAACCACACGATATGCATGCAAATGGTGCTTTTGGCAGAACGCGCGTGTGGATTTCTACCAAACGACGTGAAAAGGATGCCGATGCTGCTCTTTTTAACATCCGCACATGGATTTGTGCCAAAGCGCGTTTTAAGCATGCGCATGCATCTTTTGGTAGACGCGGACGCAGTTTTCTGCAAAACCACACGATAGGCATGCAAATGGTGCTTTTGGCAGAACGCGCGTGTGGATTTCTACCAAACGACGTGAAAAGCATGCCGATGCTGCTCTTTTTAGCACCCGCACATGGATTTGTGCCAAAACGCGTTTTAAGCATGCGCATGCATCTTTTGGTAGACGCGGACGCAGTTTTCTGCAAAACCACACGATATGCATGCAAATGGTGCTTTTGGCAGAACGCGCGCGTGGATTTCTACCAAACGACGTGAAAAGCATGCCGATGCTGCTCTTTTTAACATCCGCACATGGATTTGTGCCAAAACGCGTTTTAAGCATGCGCATGCATCTTTTGGTAGACGCGGACGCAGTTTTCTGCAAAACCACACGATAGGCATGCAAATGGTGCTTTTGGCAGAACGCGCGCGTGGATTTCTACCAAACGACGTGAAAAGCATGCCGATGCTGCTCTTTTTAGCACCCGCACATGGATTTGTGCCAAAACGCGTTTTTAGCATGCACATGCATCTTTTGGTAGACGCGGACGCAGTTTTCTGCAAAACCACACCATAGGCATGCAAATGGTGCTTTTGGCAGAACGCGCGTGTGGATTTCTACCAAACGACGTGAAAAGCATGCCGATGCTGCTCTTTTTAGCACCCGCACATGGATTTGTGCCAAAACGCGTTTTTAGCATGCACATGCATCTTTTGGTAGACGCGGACGCAGTTTTCTGCAAAACCACACGATATGCATGCAAATGGTGCTTTTGGCAGAACGCGCGTGTGGATTTCTACCAAACGACGTGAAAAGCATGCCGATGCTGCTCTTTTTAACATCCGCACATGGATTTGTGCCAAAGCGCGTTTTAAGCATGCGCATGCATCTTTTGGTAGACGCGGACGCAGTTTTCTGCAAAACCACACGATAGGCATGCAAATGGTGCTTTTGGCAGAACGCGCGTGTGGATTTCTACCAAACGACGTGAAAAAGCATGCCGATGCTGCTCTTTTTAGCACCCGCACATGGATTTGTGCCAAAACGCGTTTTAAGCATGCGCATGCATCTTTTGGAAGACGCGGACGCAGTTTTCTGCAAAACCACACGATATGCATGCAAATGGTGCTTTTGGCAGAACGCGCGCGTGGATTTCTACCAAACGACGTGAAAAGCATGCCGATGCTGCTCTTTTTAACATCCGCACATGGATTTGTGCCAAAGCGCGTTTTAAGCATGCGCATGCATCTTTTGGTAGACGCGGACGCAGTTTTCTGCAAAACCACACGATAGGCATGCAAATGGTGCTTTTGGCAGAACGCGCGTGTGGATTTCTACGAAACGACGTGAAAAGCATGCCGATGCTGCTCTTTTTAGCACCCGCACATGAATTTGTGCCAAAACGCGTTTTTAGCATGCACATGCATCTTTTGGTAGACGCGGACGCAGTTTTCTGCAAAACCACACGATATGCATGCAAATGGTGCTTTTGGCAGAACGCGCGTGTGGATTTCTACCAAACGACGTGAAAAGCATGCCGATGCTGCTCTTTTTAGCACCCGCACATGGATTTGTGCCAAAACGCGTTTTTAGCATGCACATGCATCTTTTGGTAGACGCGGACGCAGTTTTCAGCAAAACCACACGATATGCATGCAAATGGTGCTTTTGGCAGAACGCGCGTGTGGATTTCTACCAAACGAAGTGAAAAGGATGCCGATGCTGCTCTTTTTAACATCCGCACATGGATTTGTGCAAAGCGCGTTTTAAGCATGCGCATGCATCTTTTGGTAGACGCGGACGCAGTTTTCTGCAAAACCACACGATAGGCATGCAAATGGTGCTTTTGGCAGAACGCGCGTGTGGATTTCTACCAAACGACGTGAAAAGCATGCCGATGCTGCTCTTTTTAGCACCCGCACATGGATTTGTGCCAAAACGCGTTTTAAGCATGCGCATGCATCTTTTGGTAGACGCGGACGCAGTTTTCTGCAAAACCACACGATATGCATGCAAATGGTGCTTTTGGCAGAACGCGCGCGTGGATTTCTACCAAACGACGTGAAAAGCATGCCGATGCTGCTCTTTTTAACATCCGCACATGGATTTGTGCCAAAACGCGTTTTAAGCATGCGCATGCATCTTTTGGTAGACGCGGACGCAGTTTTCTGCAAAACCACACGATAGGCATGCAAATGGTGCTTTTGGCAGAACGCGCGCGTGGATTTCTACCAAACGACGTGAAAAGCATGCCGATGCTGCTCTTTTTAGCACCCGCACATGGATTTGTGCCAAAACGCGTTTTTAGCATGCACATGCATCTTTTGGTAGACGCGGACGCAGTTTTCTGCAAAACCACACCATAGGCATGCAAATGGTGCTTTTGGCAGAACGCGCGTGTGGATTTCTACCAAACGACGTGAAAAGCATGCCGATGCTGCTCTTTTTAGCACCCGCACATGGATTTGTGCCAAAACGCGTTTTTAGCATGCACATGCATCTTTTGGTAGACGCGGACGCAGTTTTCTGCAAAACCACACGATATGCATGCAAATGGTGCTTTTGGCAGAACGCGCGCGTGGATTTCTACCAAACGACGTGAAAAGCATGCCGATGCTGCTCTTTTTAGCACCCGCACATGGATTTGTGCCAAAACGCGTTTTAAGCATGCGCATGCATCTTTTGGTAGACGCGGACGCAGTTTTCTGCAAAACCACACGATATGCATGCAAATGGTGCTTTTGGCAGAACGCGCGCGTGGATTTCTACCAAACGACGTGAAAAGCATGCCGATGCTGCTCTTTTTAACATCCGCACATGGATTTGTGCCAAAGCGCGTTTTAAGCAAGCGCATGCATCTTTTGGTAGACGCGGACGCAGTTTTCTGCAAAACCACACGATAGGCATGCAAATGGTGCTTTTGGCAGAACGCGCGTGTGGATTTCTACGAAACGACGTGAAAAGCATGCCGATGCTGCTCTTTTTAGCACCCGCACATGAATTTGTGCCAAAACGCGTTTTTAGCATGCACATGCATCTTTTGGTAGACGCGGACGCAGTTTTCTGCAAAACCACACGATATGCATGCAAATGGTGCTTTTGGCAGAACGCGCGTGTGGATTTCTACCAAACGACGTGAAAAGCATGCCGATGCTGCTCTTTTTAGCACCCGCACATGGATTTGTGCCAAAACGCGTTTTAAGCATGCGCATGCATCTTTTGGTAGACGCGGACGCAGTTTTCTGCAAAACCACACGATATGCATGCAAATGGTGCTTTTGGCAGAACGCGCGCGTGGATTTCTACCAAACGACGTGAAAAGCATGCCGACGCTGCTCTTTTTAACATCCGCATATGGATTTGTGCCAAAGCGCGTTTTAAGCATGCGCATGCATCTTTTGGTAGACGCGGACGCAGTTTTCTGCAAAACCACACGATATGCATGCAAATGGTGCTTTTGGCAGAACGCGCGTGTGGATTTCTACCAAACGACGTGAAAAGCATGCGGATGTTGCTCTTTTTAGCACCCGCACATGGATTTGTGCCAAAACGCGTTTTAAGCATGCGCATGCATCTTTTGGTAGACGCGGACGCAGTTTTCTGCAAAACCACACGATATGCATGCAAATGGTGCTTTTGGCAGAACGCGCGCGTGGATTTCTACCAAACGACGTGAAAAGCATGCCGATGCTGCTCTTTTTAATATCCGCACATGGATTTGTGCCAAAGCGCGTTTTAAGCATGCGCATGCATCTTTTGGTAGACGCGGACGCAGTTTTCTGCAAAACCACACGATAGGCATGCAAATGGTGCTTTTGGCAGAACGCGCGTGTGGATTTCTACCAAACGACGTGAAAAGCATGCCGATGCTGCTCTTTTTAGCACCCGCACATGGATTTGTGCCAAAACGCGTTTTAAGCATGCGCATGCATCTTTTGGTAGACGCGGACGCAGTTTTCTGCAAAACCACACGATATGCATGCAAATGGTGCTTTTGGCAGAACGCGCGCGTGGATTTCTACCAAACGACGTGAAAAGCATGCCGATGCTGCTCTTTTTAACATCCGCACATGGATTTGTGCCAAAACGCGTTTTTAGCATGCACATGCATCTTTTGGTAGACGCGGACGCAGTTTTCTGCAAAACCACACGATATGCATGCAAATGGTGCTTTTGGCAGAACGCGCGTGTGGATTTCTACCAAACGACGTGAAAAGCATGCCGATGCTGCTCTTTTTAACATCCGCACATGGATTTGTGCCAAAGCGCGTTTTAAGCATGCGCATGCATCTTTTGGTAGACGCGGACGCAGTTTTCTGCAAAACCACACGATAGGCATGCAAATGGTGCTTTTGGCAGAACGCGCGTGTGGATTTCTACCAAACGACGTGAAAAGCATGCCGATGCTGCTCTTTTTAGCACCCGCACATGGATTTGTGCCAAAAGGCGTTTTAAGCATGCGCATGCATCTTTTGGTAGACGCGGACGCAGTTTTCTGCAAAACCACACGATATGCATGCAAATGGTGCTTTTGGCAGAACGCGCGCGTGGATTTCTACCAAACGACGTGAAAAGCATGCCGATGCTGCTCTTTTTAACATCCGCACATGGATTTGTGCCAAAGCGCGTTTTAAGCATGCGCATGCATCTTTTGGTAGACGCGGACGCAGTTTTCTGCAAAACCACACGATAGGCATGCAAATGGTGCTTTTGGCAGAACGCGCGTGTGGATTTCTACCAAACGACGTGAAAAGCATGCCGATGCTGCTCTTTTTAGCACCCGCACATGGATTTGTGCCAAAACGCGTTTTTAGCATGCACATGCATCTTTTGGTAGACGCGGACGCAGTTTTCTGCAAAACCACACGATATGCATGCAAATGGTGCTTTTGGCAGAACGCGCGTGTGGATTTCTACCAAACGACGTGAAAAGCATGCCGATGCTGCTGTTTTTAGCACCTGCACATGGATTTGTGCCAAAACGCGTTTTAAGCATGCGCATGCATCTTTTGGTAGACGCGGACGCAGTTTTCTGCAAAACCACACGATATGCATGCAAATGGTGCTTTTGGCAGAACGCGCGCGTGGATTTCTACCAAACGACGTGAAAAGCATGCCGATTCTGCTCTTTTTAACATCCGCACATGGATTTGTGCCAAAACGCGTTTTTAGCATGCACATGCATCTTTTGGTAGACGCGGACGCAGTTTTCAGCAAAACCACACGATATGCATGCAAATGGTGCTTTTGGCAGAACGCGCGTGTGGATTTCTACCAAACGACGTGAAAAGGATGCCGATGCTGCTCTTTTTAACATCCGCACATGGATTTGTGCCAAAGCGCGTTTTAAGCATGCGCATGCATCTTTTGGTAGACGCGGACGCAGTTTTCTGCAAAACCACACGATAGGCATGCAAATGGTGCTTTTGGCAGAACGCGCGTGTGGATTTCTACCAAACGACGTGAAAAGCATGCCGATGCTGCTCTTTTTAGCACCCGCACATGGATTTGTGCCAAAACGCGTTTTAAGCATGCGCATGCATCTTTTGGTAGACGCGGACGCAGTTTTCTGCAAAACCACACGATATGCATGCAAATGGTGCTTTTGGCAGAACGCGCGCGTGGATTTCTACCAAACGACGTGAAAAGCATGCCGATGCTGCTCTTTTTAACATCCGCACATGGATTTGTGCCAAAACGCGTTTTAAGCATGCGCATGCATCTTTTGGTAGACGCGGACGCAGTTTTCTGCAAAACCACACGATAGGCATGCAAATGGTGCTTTTGGCAGAACGCGCGCGTGGATTTCTACCAAACGACGTGAAAAGCATGCCGATGCTGCTCTTTTTAGCACCCGCACATGGATTTGTGCCAAAACGCGTTTTTAGCATGCACATGCATCTTTTGGTAGACGCGGACGCAGTTTTCTGCAAAACCACACCATAGGCATGCAAATGGTGCTTTTGGCAGAACGCGCGTGTGGATTTCTACCAAACGACGTGAAAAGCATGCCGATGCTGCTCTTTTTAGCACCCGCACATGGATTTGTGCCAAAACGCGTTTTTAGCATGCACATGCATCTTTTGGTAGACGCGGACGCAGTTTTCTGCAAAACCACACGATATGCATGCAAATTGTGCTTTTGGCAGAACGCGCGTGTGGATTTCTACCAAACGACGTGAAAAGCATGCCGATGCTGCTCTTTTTAACATCCGCACATGGATTTGTGCCAAAGCGCGTTTTAAGCATGCGCATGCATCTTTTGGTAGACGCGGACGCAGTTTTCTGCAAAACCACACGATAGGCATGCAAATGGTGCTTTTGGCAGAACGCGCGTGTGGATTTCTACCAAACGACGTGAAAAGCATGCCGATGCTGCTCTTTTTAGCACCCGCACATGGATTTGTGCCAAAACGCGTTTTAAGCATGCGCATGCATCTTTTGGTAGACGCGGACGCAGTTTTCTGCAAAACCACACGATATGCATGCAAATGGTGCTTTTGGCAGAACGCGCGCGTGGATTTCTACCAAACGACGTGAAAAGCATGCCGATGCTGCTCTTTTTAACATCCGCACATGGATTTGTGCCAAAGCGCGTTTTAAGCATGCGCATGCATCTTTGGTAGACGCGGACGCAGTTTTCTGCAAAACCACACGATAGGCATGCAAATGGTGCTTTTGGCAGAACGCGCGTGTGGATTTCTACGAAACGACGTGAAAAGCATGCCGATGCTGCTCTTTTTAGCACCCGCACATGAATTTGTGCCAAAACGCGTTTTTAGCATGCACATGCATCTTTTGGTAGACGCGGACGCAGTTTTCTGCAAAACCACACGATATGCATGCAAATGGTGCTTTTGGCAGAACGCGCGTGTGGATTTCTACCAAACGACGTGAAAAGCATGCCGATGCTGCTCTTTTTAGCACCCGCACATGGATTTGTGCCAAAACGCGTTTTAAGCATGCGCATGCATCTTTTGGTAGACGCGGACGCAGTTTTCTGCAAAACCACACGATATGCATGCAAATGGTGCTTTTGGCAGAACGCGCGCGTGGATTTCTACCAAACGACGTGAAAAGCATGCCGACGCTGCTCTTTTTAACATCCGCATATGGATTTGTGCCAAAGCGCGTTTTAAGCATGCGCATGCATCTTTTGGTAGACGCGGACGCAGTTTTCTGCAAAACCACACGATATGCATGCAAATGGTGCTTTTGGCAGAACGCGCGTGTGGATTTCTACCAAACGACGTGAAAAGCATGCGGATGTTGCTCTTTTTAGCACCCGCACATGGATTTGTGCCAAAACGCGTTTTAAGCATGCGCATGCATCTTTTGGTAGACGCGGACGCAGTTTTCTGCAAAACCACACGATATGCATGCAAATGGTGCTTTTGGCAGAACGCGCGCGTGGATTTCTACCAAACGACGTGAAAAGCATGCCGATGCTGCTCTTTTTAATATCCGCACATGGATTTGTGCCAAAGCGCGTTTTAAGCATGCGCATGCATCTTTTGGTAGACGCGGACGCAGTTTTCTGCAAAACCACACGATAGGCATGCAAATGGTGCTTTTGGCAGAACGCGCGTGTGGATTTCTACCAAACGACGTGAAAAGCATGCCGATGCTGCTCTTTTTAGCACCCGCACATGGATTTGTGCCAAAACGCGTTTTAAGCATGCGCATGCATCTTTTGGTAGACGCGGACGCAGTTTTCTGCAAAACCACACGATATGCATGCAAATGGTGCTTTTGGCAGAACGCGAGCGTGGATTTCTACCAAACGACGTGAAAAGCATGCCGATGCTGCTCTTTTTAACATCCGCACATGGATTTGTGCCAAAACGCGTTTTAAGCATGCGCATGCATCTTTTGGTAGACGCGGACGCAGTTTTCTGCAAAACCACACGATATGCATGCAAATGGTGCTTTTGGCAGAACGCGCGCGTGGATTTCTACCAAACGACGTGAAAAGCATGCCGATGCTGCTCTTTTTAACATCCGCACATGGATTTGTGCCAAAGCGCGTTTTAAGCATGCGCATGCATCTTTTGGTAGACGCGGACGCAGTTTTCTACAAAACCACACGATAGGCATGCAAATGGTGCTTTTGGCAGAACGCGCGTGTGGATTTCTACCAAACGACGTGAAAAGCATGCCGATGCTGCTCTTTTTAGCACCCGCACATGGATTTGCGCCAAAGCGCGTTTTAAGCATGCGCATGCATCTTTTGGTAGACGCGGACGCAGTTTTCTGCAAAACCACACGATATGCATGCAAATGGTGCTTTTGGCAGAACGCGCGCGTGGATTTCTACCAAACGACGTGAAAAGCATGCCGATGCTGCTCTTTTTAACATCCGCACATGGATTTGTGCCAAAGCGCGTTTTAAGCATGCGCATGCATCTTTTGGTAGACGCGGACGCAGTTTTCTGCAAAACCACACGATAGGCATGCAAATGGTGCTTTTGGCAGAACGCGCGTGTGGATTTCTACCAAACGACGTGAAAAGCATGCCGATGCTGCTCTTTTTAGCACCCGCACATGGATTTGTGCCAAAACGCGTTTTTAGCATGCACATGCATCTTTTGGTAGACGCGGACGCAGTTTTCTGCAAAACCACACGATATGCATGCAAATGGTGCTTTTGGCAGAACGCGCGTGTGGATTTCTACGAAACGACGTGAAAAGCATGCCGATGCTGCTCTTTTTAGCACCCGCACATGAATTTGTGCCAAAACGCGTTTTTAGCATGCACATGCATCTTTTGGTAGACGCGGACGCAGTTTTCTGCAAAACCACACGATATGCATGCAAATGGTGCTTTTGGCAGAACGCGCGTGTGGATTTCTACCAAACGACGTGAAAAGCATGCCGATGCTGCTCTTTTTAGCACCCGCACATGGATTTGTGCCAAAACGCGTTTTAAGCATGCGCATGCATCTTTTGGTAGACGCGGACGCAGTTTTCTGCAAAACCACACGATATGCATGCAAATGGTGCTTTTGGCAGAACGCGCGCGTGGATTTCTACCAAACGACGTGAAAAGCATGCCGACGCTGCTCTTTTTAACATCCGCATATGGATTTGTGCCAAAGCGCGTTTTAAGCATGCGCATGCATCTTTTGGTAGACGCGGACGCAGTTTTCTGCAAAACCACACGATATTCATGCAAATGGTGCTTTTGGCAGAACGCGCGTGTGGATTTCTACCAAACGACGTGAAAAGCATGCGGATGTTGCTCTTTTTAGCACCCGCACATGGATTTGTGCCAAAACGCGTTTTAAGCATGCGCATGCATCTTTTGGTAGACGCGGACGCAGTTTTCTGCAAAACCACACGATATGCATGCAAATGGTGCTTTTGGCAGAACGCGCGCGTGGATTTCTACCAAACGACGTGAAAAGCATGCCGATGCTGCTCTTTTTAATATCCGCACATGGATTTGTGCCAAAGCGCGTTTTAAGCATGCGCATGCATCTTTTGGTAGACGCGGACGCAGTTTTCTGCAAAACCACACGATAGGCATGCAAATGGTGCTTTTGGCAGAACGCGCGTGTGGATTTCTACCAAACGACGTGAAAAGCATGCCGATGCTGCTCTTTTTAGCACCCGCACATGGATTTGTGCCAAAACGCGTTTTAAGCATGCGCATGCATCTTTTGGTAGACGCGGACGCAGTTTTCTGCAAAACCACACGATATGCATGCAAATGGTGCTTTTGGCAGAACGCGCGCGTGGATTTCTACCAAACGACGTGAAAAGCATGCCGATGCTGCTCTTTTTAACATCCGCACATGGATTTGTGCCAAAGCGCGTTTTAAGCATGCGCATGCATCTTTTGGTAGACGCGGACGCAGTTTTCTGCAAAACCACACGATAGGCATGCAAATGGTGCTTTTGGCAGAACGCGCGTGTGGATTTCTACGAAACGACGTGAAAAGCATGCCGATGCTGCTCTTTTTAGCACCCGCACATGAATTTGTGCCAAAACGCGTTTTTAGCATGCACATGCATCTTTTGGTAGACGCGGACGCAGTTTTCTGCAAAACCACACGATATGCATGCAAATGGTGCTTTTGGCAGAACGCGCGTGTGGATTTCTACCAAACGACGTGAAAAGCATGCCGATGCTGCTCTTTTTAGCACCCGCACATGGATTTGTGCCAAAACGCGTTTTAAGCATGCGCATGCATCTTTTGGTAGACGCGGACGCAGTTTTCTGCAAAACCACACGATATGCATGCAAATGGTGCTTTTGGCAGAACGCGCGCGTGGATTTCTACCAAACGACGTGAAAAGCATGCCGACGCTGCTCTTTTTAACATCCGCATATGGATTTGTGCCAAAGCGCGTTTTAAGCATGCGCATGCATCTTTTGGTAGACGCGGACGCAGTTTTCTGCAAAACCACACGATATGCATGCAAATGGTGCTTTTGGCAGAACGCGCGTGTGGATTTCTACCAAACGACGTGAAAAGCATGCGGATGTTGCTCTTTTTAGCACCCGCACATGGATTTGTGCCAAAACGCGTTTTAAGCATGCGCATGCATCTTTTGGTAGACGCGGACGCAGTTTTCTGCAAAACCACACGATATGCATGCAAATGGTGCTTTTGGCAGAACGCGCGCGTGGATTTCTACCAAACGACGTGAAAAGCATGCCGATGCTGCTCTTTTTAATATCCGCACATGGATTTGTGCCAAAGCGCGTTTTAAGCATGCGCATGCATCTTTTGGTAGACGCGGACGCAGTTTTCTGCAAAACCACACGATAGGCATGCAAATGGTGCTTTTGGCAGAACGCGCGTGTGGATTTCTACCAAACGACGTGAAAAGCATGCCGATGCTGCTCTTTTTAGCACCCGCACATGGATTTGTGCCAAAACGCGTTTTAAGCATGCGCATGCATCTTTTGGTAGACGCGGACGCAGTTTTCTGCAAAACCACACGATATGCATGCAAATGGTGCTTTTGGCAGAACGCGAGCGTGGATTTCTACCAAACGACGTGAAAAGCATGCCGATGCTGCTCTTTTTAACATCCGCACATGGATTTGTGCCAAAACGCGTTTTAAGCATGCGCATGCATCTTTTGGTAGACGCGGACGCAGTTTTCTGCAAAACCACACGATATGCATGCAAATGGTGCTTTTGGCAGAACGCGCGCGTGGATTTCTACCAAACGACGTGAAAAGCATGCCGATGCTGCTCTTTTTAACATCCGCACATGGATTTGTGCCAAAGCGCGTTTTAAGCATGCGCATGCATCTTTTGGTAGACGCGGACGCAGTTTTCTACAAAACCACACGATAGGCATGCAAATGGTGCTTTTGGCAGAACGCGCGTGTGGATTTCTACCAAACGACGTGAAAAGCATGCCGATGCTGCTCTTTTTAGCACCCGCACATGGATTTGCGCCAAAGCGCGTTTTAAGCATGCGCATGCATCTTTTGGTAGACGCGGACGCAGTTTTCTGCAAAACCACACGATATGCATGCAAATGGTGCTTTTGGCAGAACGCGCGCGTGGATTTCTACCAAACGACGTGAAAAGCATGCCGATGCTGCTCTTTTTAACATCCGCACATGGATTTGTGCCAAAGCGCGTTTTAAGCATGCGCATGCATCTTTTGGTAGACGCGGACGCAGTTTTCTGCAAAACCACACGATAGGCATGCAAATGGTGCTTTTGGCAGAACGCGCGTGTGGATTTCTACCAAACGACGTGAAAAGCATGCCGATGCTGCTCTTTTTAGCACCCGCACATGGATTTGTGCCAAAACGCGTTTTTAGCATGCACATGCATCTTTTGGTAGACGCGGACGCAGTTTTCTGCAAAACCACACGATATGCATGCAAATGGTGCTTTTGGCAGAACGCGCGTGTGGATTTCTACGAAACGACGTGAAAAGCATGCCGATGCTGCTCTTTTTAGCACCCGCACATGAATTTGTGCCAAAACGCGTTTTTAGCATGCACATGCATCTTTTGGTAGACGCGGACGCAGTTTTCTGCAAAACCACACGATATGCATGCAAATGGTGCTTTTGGCAGAACGCGCGTGTGGATTTCTACCAAACGACGTGAAAAGCATGCCGATGCTGCTCTTTTTAACATCCGCACATGGATTTGTGCCAAAGCGCGTTTTAAGCATGCGCATGCATCTTTTGGTAGACGCGGACGCAGTTTTCTGCAAAACCACACGATAGGCATGCAAATGGTGCTTTTGGCAGAACGCGCGTGTGGATTTCTACCAAACGACGTGAAAAGCATGCCGATGCTGCTCTTTTTAGCACCCGCACATGGATTTGTGCCAAAACGCGTTTTTAGCATGCACATGCATCTTTTGGTAGACGCGGACGCAGTTTTCTGCAAAACCACACGATATGCATGCAAATGGTGCTTTTGGCAGAACGCGCGTGTGGATTTCTACGAAACGACGTGAAAAGCATGCCGATGCTGCTCTTTTTAGCACCCGCACATGAATTTGTGCCAAAACGCGTTTTTAGCATGCACATGCATCTTTTGGTAGACGCGGACGCAGTTTTCTGCAAAACCACACGATATGCATGCAAATGGTGCTTTTGGCAGAACGCGCGTGTGGATTTCTACCAAACGACGTGAAAAGCATGCCGATGCTGCTCTTTTTAGCACCCGCACATGGATTTGCGCCAAAGCGCGTTTTAAGCATGCGCATGCATCTTTTGGTAGACGCGGACGCAGTTTTCTGCAAAACCACACGATATGCATGCAAATGGTGCTTTTGGCAGAACGCGCGCGTGGATTTCTACCAAACGACGTGAAAAGCATGCCGATGCTGCTCTTTTTAACATCCGCACATGGATTTGTGCCAAAGCGCGTTTTAAGCATGCGCATGCATCTTTTGGTAGACGCGGACGCAGTTTTCTGCAAAACCACACGATAGGCATGCAAATGGTGCTTTTGGCAGAACGCGCGTGTGGATTTCTACCAAACGACGTGAAAAGCATGCCGATGCTGCTCTTTTTAGCACCCGCACATGGATTTGTGCCAAAACGCGTTTTTAGCATGCACATGCATCTTTTGGTAGACGCGGACGCAGTTTTCTGCAAAACCACACGATATGCATGCAAATGGTGCTTTTGGCAGAACGCGCGTGTGGATTTCTACGAAACGACGTGAAAAGCATGCCGATGCTGCTCTTTTTAGCACCCGCACATGAATTTGTGCCAAAACGCGTTTTTAGCATGCACATGCATCTTTTGGTAGACGCGGACGCAGTTTTCTGCAAAACCACACGATATGCATGCAAATGGTGCTTTTGGCAGAACGCGCGTGTGGATTTCTACCAAACGACGTGAAAAGCATGCCGATGCTGCTCTTTTTAGCACCCGCACATGGATTTGTGCCAAAACGCGTTTTAAGCATGCGCATGCATCTTTTGGTAGACGCGGACGCAGTTTTCTGCAAAACCACACGATATGCATGCAAATGGTGCTTTTGGCAGAACGCGCGCGTGGATTTCTACCAAACGACGTGAAAAGCATGCCGACGCTGCTCTTTTTAACATCCGCATATGGATTTGTGCCAAAGCGCGTTTTAAGCATGCGCATGCATCTTTTGGTAGACGCGGACGCAGTTTTCTGCAAAACCACACGATATTCATGCAAATGGTGCTTTTGGCAGAACGCGCGTGTGGATTTCTACCAAACGACGTGAAAAGCATGCGGATGTTGCTCTTTTTAGCACCCGCACATGGATTTGTGCCAAAACGCGTTTTAAGCATGCGCATGCATCTTTTGGTAGACGCGGACGCAGTTTTCTGCAAAACCACACGATATGCATGCAAATGGTGCTTTTGGCAGAACGCGCGCGTGGATTTCTACCAAACGACGTGAAAAGCATGCCGATGCTGCTCTTTTTAATATCCGCACATGGATTTGTGCCAAAGCGCGTTTTAAGCATGCGCATGCATCTTTTGGTAGACGCGGACGCAGTTTTCTGCAAAACCACACGATAGGCATGCAAATGGTGCTTTTGGCAGAACGCGCGTGTGGATTTCTACCAAACGACGTGAAAAGCATGCCGATGCTGCTCTTTTTAGCACCCGCACATGGATTTGTGCCAAAACGCGTTTTAAGCATGCGCATGCATCTTTTGGTAGACGCGGACGCAGTTTTCTGCAAAACCACACGATATGCATGCAAATGGTGCTTTTGGCAGAACGCGCGCGTGGATTTCTACCAAACGACGTGAAAAGCATGCCGATGCTGCTCTTTTTAACATCCGCACATGGATTTGTGCCAAAGCGCGTTTTAAGCATGCGCATGCATCTTTTGGTAGACGCGGACGCAGTTTTCTGCAAAACCACACGATAGGCATGCAAATGGTGCTTTTGGCAGAACGCGCGTGTGGATTTCTACGAAACGACGTGAAAAGCATGCCGATGCTGCTCTTTTTAGCACCCGCACATGAATTTGTGCCAAAACGCGTTTTTAGCATGCACATGCATCTTTTGGTAGACGCGGACGCAGTTTTCTGCAAAACCACACGATATGCATGCAAATGGTGCTTTTGGCAGAACGCGCGTGTGGATTTCTACCAAACGACGTGAAAAGCATGCCGATGCTGCTCTTTTTAGCACCCGCACATGGATTTGTGCCAAAACGCGTTTTAAGCATGCGCATGCATCTTTTGGTAGACGCGGACGCAGTTTTCTGCAAAACCACACGATATGCATGCAAATGGTGCTTTTGGCAGAACGCGCGCGTGGATTTCTACCAAACGACGTGAAAAGCATGCCGACGCTGCTCTTTTTAACATCCGCATATGGATTTGTGCCAAAGCGCGTTTTAAGCATGCGCATGCATCTTTTGGTAGACGCGGACGCAGTTTTCTGCAAAACCACACGATATGCATGCAAATGGTGCTTTTGGCAGAACGCGCGTGTGGATTTCTACCAAACGACGTGAAAAGCATGCGGATGTTGCTCTTTTTAGCACCCGCACATGGATTTGTGCCAAAACGCGTTTTAAGCATGCGCATGCATCTTTTGGTAGACGCGGACGCAGTTTTCTGCAAAACCACACGATATGCATGCAAATGGTGCTTTTGGCAGAACGCGCGCGTGGATTTCTACCAAACGACGTGAAAAGCATGCCGATGCTGCTCTTTTTAATATCCGCACATGGATTTGTGCCAAAGCGCGTTTTAAGCATGCGCATGCATCTTTTGGTAGACGCGGA
This sequence comes from Dermacentor variabilis, assembly GCF_050947875.1. NCBI lineage: Eukaryota > Metazoa > Arthropoda > Arachnida > Ixodida > Ixodidae > Dermacentor > Dermacentor variabilis. Next base: position 20,050 of record NW_027460630.1, on the reverse strand, counting down.
CGCAGTTTTCTGCAAAACCACACGATAGGCATGCAAATGGTGCTTTTGGCAGAACGCGCGTGTGGATTTCTACCAAACGACGTGAAAAGCATGCCGATGCTGCTCTTTTTAGCACCCGCACATGGATTTGTGCCAAAACGCGTTTTAAGCATGCGCATGCATCTTTTGGTAGACGCGGACGCAGTTTTCTGCAAAACCACACGATATGCATGCAAATGGTGCTTTTGGCAGAACGCGAGCGTGGATTTCTACCAAACGACGTGAAAAGCATGCCGATGCTGCTCTTTTTAACATCCGCACATGGATTTGTGCCAAAACGCGTTTTAAGCATGCGCATGCATCTTTTGGTAGACGCGGACGCAGTTTTCTGCAAAACCACACGATATGCATGCAAATGGTGCTTTTGGCAGAACGCGCGCGTGGATTTCTACCAAACGACGTGAAAAGCATGCCGATGCTGCTCTTTTTAACATCCGCACATGGATTTGTGCCAAAGCGCGTTTTAAGCATGCGCATGCATCTTTTGGTAGACGCGGACGCAGTTTTCTACAAAACCACACGATAGGCATGCAAATGGTGCTTTTGGCAGAACGCGCGTGTGGATTTCTACCAAACGACGTGAAAAGCATGCCGATGCTGCTCTTTTTAGCACCCGCACATGGATTTGCGCCAAAGCGCGTTTTAAGCATGCGCATGCATCTTTTGGTAGACGCGGACGCAGTTTTCTGCAAAACCACACGATATGCATGCAAATGGTGCTTTTGGCAGAACGCGCGCGTGGATTTCTACCAAACGACGTGAAAAGCATGCCGATGCTGCTCTTTTTAACATCCGCACATGGATTTGTGCCAAAGCGCGTTTTAAGCATGCGCATGCATCTTTTGGTAGACGCGGACGCAGTTTTCTGCAAAACCACACGATAGGCACACTGTAAAAAAAATTTCTTCAGTTTACGGTCAAAGTTGCAGGTAAAACGTTGCCGGACACTTTTCCGTTAAATGAAAAACGGTGTTTCCGTAGAACGGACAGGCCGTAAAAATTATTTCCGTTAAATGGAAAATGGTGTTTCCGTAAAACGGACAGGCCGTAAAAATGATTTCCGTTAAATGGAAAATGGTGTTTCCGTAGAACGGACAGGCCGTAAAAATTATTTCCGTTAAATGGAAAACGGTGAGCTCCGTAGTTGTGATTACAGAATTGACCGTATTTTGCAAATAAGAAGAACGGTGAGTTCCGTAAAACGGAAATGCTGTAAATTGAGCCCCGTACTTGTGATTATAGTACATGACCGTACTTTGGTAATGAAGAAACGGGGACTTGAATGCTCGTGTTCTCGAGCCAAATTGTTTCGTTCATTGGAATAAGTTATTTTGGGCAATGAACCACCCAAGTCGTACATTACAACGTGGATAACTTGCAACATCATTTAAGATATAGCTGGAAATGGGGCAGAAATCATAGCACACAGGAAATACACCACACAGAACGTGCTGTGTTTGCATGTTTCCTCCTAGTGTCATTGTTTTCTACACCGCTTATTCTTCGTGTCAGTGTTGTCATGTTGCACTTGGGTTCTGCATCCACCATGTACACAGCATACATACAGATTTGTGTTCGAGAAACAACAAGCCACTTGAATCTGAAAAAAACCTGTGTTTATTCTGCTTTACTGAAAAAAGCAGGGTGTGAGACCGGGCTAGTTGGTATTCCATGCTGAAGTGACCAGCACAAGAGTGAACGGGGGACACTAAAAAGGTGACAAGAACAGGTGCGAACTTCCAATTGGTGTTTATTATGAAAAGGCATGTATATATACTCTTGTGCACTTGATCATAATCAGTTACAAGAGCGCACTAAGGCCGCCCCAAGGCCTAAGGCGGCCTCCCACATACAGACCCCAGGTATGCAAAGTTTTTAATGTCAACGCTAGGGATAATTTGCTAATGCAGTTGCCTTATGCGTTATCTGCCCCCTCAATGATGGGCCTAGTGCTTTCTTGCGCGTTGCTTGCTATTATTTCTGTTTTTTCAGAGTGCATGACATTTGCATGGGGAGTTTTGGATTCCAAGGAAACCCTCTCTCCCTTTTGTACTTTTGTATTATGTTCGTGTAGTCTCATATTTAGGCACCTTCCCGTTTGTCCCACGTAACGCTGCCCACAGAAAAGAGGTGTGCTATTCACTACTCCCCCTGAGCATTTCGACGAAACCTTTTCTGTGAGCAATGTGGCATGAAATTGATTCTCTGCTGACAGGGCTGGTTTTGGCACATAACTGAGATAACTTGTTGGGTGCGGGAAAAATGACCGAAACTCCCGCCCTTTGGCCTATTTTCTTTAGTTTATGCAAGATAGCGTGAATGTATGGGATGACTGCTAGATTCCTGCGAACAGTATCACATAGGTGCAACTAAAGAAAATAGGCCAAAGGACTGCAGTCTTGGTCATTCTTCCGCACCCCGCAAGCTATCTAAGTTATGTGCCAAAACCAGCCCTGTCAGCAGACAATCAAAATCATGCAACATTGTGCAGAGAAAGGGTTTCATCAAATGCTCAAGAGGAATAGTGTATAGCATACCTCTTTCCTGCGGGTAGCGTTACGTGGGACAAATGGGAAGTTCCCTAAACTTGAGACTACAGGAACATAATCGGAGAGTACAAAAAGGGAAAGAAGGTTTCCTTGGAATCCATTGCTCCCAATGCAAATGTCATCGACTGTTTGAAAAAACAGAAATAATAGCAAGCAGTGTGAAAGAAAACACTAGACTCATCATTGAGGCAGCGGCTATTGCAGAATGCAACTGTGTTAGCAAGCCATCCCTATAGCACTGACTGTTAAAGAATTTGAATATCTGGGGTCTGTATGCAGGAAGCCGCCTTAGGCCTTGGTGCGCTCGTTTATTTGTGATGGCCATGTTGACTTGCATGATTGTAACAGATTATGATCAAGTGTGCAAGAGTACATATACATACCTTTTTGTAATGAACACCGGTTGGAAGTTTACGCCTGTCTTTGTCGCCTTTTTAGTGTCCCGTGTCCACTCTTGCGCAAGTCCTTTCCGCATAGACACTAGAAATTGGCTGACTAGAGGAAGGATTGGTTGAGACTTGGAATGACTGGCTGCTTGCAGAGGCCTTCGGCTTTGCCTGAAAAGAAAGAAACACCAATCAATTAAGGCTGTTCAATTATTTACCATCATCATCATCACTATTGTTACTCAGATAAACAATGATTTCGTATTCACAACTGTTACTACAAGTGCTCTTGTCAAAAGAAATGGTTCAGACCCAGCCATGTTGGTATATATTCATTCGTAGCCTTATAGCATAAAAAGCTTCAGATAGAAAGGACCCAAGTCAATTGATGGTTTGCCTGGAACAGCCAAAGATGTCACGTGCACATTATGACATTCGGAGATTACTTCTCCCATATTTAGGTACAGCTGCCATGGCCACATACTGCAGACCATAGCTTTCAACTTTCACTGCTCTATTGCTCCATTAAACAACCTTGCAGATTTTACTGTTTCCCAAAACAATGAAGCACTCTTGAAACAAGCGCAAACCATGCATGTTGTTTACTTCCGACCCAGAACAAGCAAGCCAAAGATATTGTCCAGCTGACAGGCTGGTAGAATAGCAACAATACAAAAAAACCATGCTTGCACCACAACTGTGTCACAACAGCCGTCAGCCCCTTTCGGATATGGTTTGTGTCACGGAAGAAGTATCAATGTGAAATATTCTTTTTACTCAAGCAGTGAAAATTGAAAGTTACGGTTGTGAATGCATCAACATACCCTTCCCATCTTCATAAAAAGTTATAATATTGCACTGTGTTCACCGAAAAATTTGCCCTTTTTGTAAAGAAGCCTGCAATTATGCCTGGACCCCATACATGGCTCTGGCAGGCAGTACTGTTTATTCTGTCCATTTCTTGACTTGCAATTCCATAACGAAACAAATAATGCAACATATTTTTTCAGATTGCATTGCTTCATGTGAATGTGCTTAATTCGGGAAATTTCTGAAATGAATCAAGACTCTCCTAAAAAATTTTAAAGTAGAGTAATTCATTAACATGCCTAAACATGAGCACTTCCCGTAGATTTTGAGAGCCAATGAGGACAGAGCTATTTGCTCAAATTTCTATGACTCATGGCAACAGGATGGCCAAATTCCGTGCTGTTAGTAAATGCAAAGAAAAAAAACTTTGGTCAATTTATGCAATGTTTTTTTCCAAAATTTTTCTTCTTTATACCGTAGTGGGGGTACTCTGTGGTAATTAGTTGGAATTAATGCTATTGGCCTGCAGTCTGGTACAAAATACTTTTAAAGCCGCAGCGACAACACTATTTCCTGCGGATCTATCCAAAATGCAGATTCGGTAAAATACAGGGAGAATGCTTCTAACTAAACAGGTAATTCTATATTGCTTTTTGCAGAGACACCTTTTTTTTCTTGGGAAAACTAAGGTTAATTTCATTGTTGCCAGGCTCGGGCAGCAAAATAAATATTAAAATCAAAATTAAAAGTGATCGCCAGGCATGTCCAGTTGAATTTATCTGAACATGCCCTACTGTCGGCAGTACATATGTTGCCACTTTAAAGGCCTGCAAGAAGGCACCAGTTACATTTTCTAGGGCAAGAAGGCAATGAAGTATGTTACTTAAGGCAATTAGTCACAGGAGTCCTGGTTGAGTAGAAGAAAATTTAAAGACTATAAATTGTTTAGAAGACTTAAGTCACATAAAAGTACCATCATTGCATTGTGCTAAAACTAACCTAAGAGACTGAAACCTGACATGATAAAAATGGAGCTTGAGAATGAAGGCTTGCTCAACAAGCAACAGAACGACAAAAAATGATATGCATGATAAATTAAAAAAAACACGCTGTTGAGGACGGTAAAGAACTAGGCACCATGACGAAATTTGTAAATATGCAAGCATAGGATGGAGTCAGTTGGCGCAAGCCATATATATTTACAGATTACTTGGAAAGGCCTTCGTCCCGCAGTGGACATAATGTATGTGAGAGCACTGTGCCCCTTCGATTATGCAGTCCCAGACTGTCCGCAAACCAGCTGTGGCTTCTGGTCTGGCTTGCAGTGACAGAAGGGCGCATCTCAGTCATGTGATCCCGCTGCCTGGGACTGTCCAAGGTTTTGTTTGAAAGCACCGTGATTGGAAGTCGCTCTCCTGGCTGCTGTTGTCTGCTATTAGCTGCTTAAATTATGGGGTTTTACGTGCCAAATCCACTTTCTGATTACGAGGCAAGCCGTAGTTGAGGACTCCGGAAATTTCGACCACCTGGGGTTCATTAACGTGCACCTAGATCTAAGTACATGGGTGTTTTCATATTTTGCCCCCATTGATATGCGGCCACCGTGGACGGGATTCAATCCCGTGACCTCGTGCTTTTAGCTACTTGTAGATAGCGCCCTACCCAGCAAATTCAGTAGCGTGGTCATCAAAATGGTGCAGTCTCAGAGGCCATGTCGCCGACACAACCATAAAGCTTGCATAATGGAATCGCAGCCTGAGCACATTGAACATAATAACAAAGCTCAGTTTACATCGTGCTCTCGCTCTTCGGGCCCCTTAACCGCTGTATTTAAGCCAGCTCATTCATTTCCTGTAAAATTTAAGCGTCATTGCCACACAAAAATAAGCAAAAACACGGTTGTGCCACATCACTGTTCACCCACAAAGCACAGGCCGATATCCTCAAAGCTCGTGAAACCGTCTACTAAAGGCCTGACGTGTGTCTAGGACAGAGCGCGTCTACACTGTCTACTAATCCTGCACATCCAAAAGCAAAATTCCGAATTTGGGTAACAGAAGGAATCAGCACACATGTCAACAGCAATCTGTGAAGCTCTGATTATACAGGTTGTCCCACGTAACTTGAGCCAAACAATAAAAATATGCAAATGTGACGTAGCTCGACAGAACCAAGGTAATGTTGTTTGCCGTCACTTGGAGATACTTAGATATTTTTTGATTCCACCACAATAAATATTTCATCTTCGTTAATTAATCAACTTTTCAAATATTATAATCAGATTAGAAGCGTCCATGAGAAAATTGTAGAGCAACATGAAAAGCTCCCCATACAGCTTTCTGTTGTTTGAGACATGCTGCGTAGAAGTGTTTTTTCGAGAAAGAAGCTCGCGAATACACAAAAAGTGCTGCGAATGGACAGTCACGCAACAATTTAGTGTGTATTTGCAGGCTTCTTTCATGCTAGGAAAAACACTTTTATGTAGCATGTATTAATCATAATATTTGGGAAGTTGATTAATTACCGAATACTAATGATTTAATCTGGCGAAATGAAAAAGAAATGAGTATGTCGAAGCGAGGGCAAACAACATTACCTTGGTTCTGTCCAGTTACGTGGCATTTGCATATTTTCAAGTTACGTGAAACACCCTGTATGCCACGCCAGCTACCAGCATTAAATATCTACATGCAATATGATATGTTTCCTCGTCCACCAGTTTCACTCATCTGAACAGCGAAATCTACCTGTTTACTATGCATATAGCAATGAGCATGACAGATGTCACGAAACACATCAAGAAAAGCAAGCATTTGCGCCTGATCACTGTGTTTTGCCTTAAGGTTGCAGCAATTAGACCACTCATGAAACCCTCGCATTATGGCACACAAAGCATCGATTTAACAGAAGCGATAGCTGAGTGCATGATATTTGCTGTCTGGAACGCGCAAAGTACATATAAACACACAGCCTCTTTTAAAACATAGCATCAAGCCCGCATGCATCTTTTTAAGACAGCCGCTGTCTGGTAGCTACTTGCATATGTCTGAACAAATATCTGCTGACAGCTCTGAGAGTCCGCAGAGTCTGTGACTTCTGGTAAAATGAATGCGATACTGGCTGCTCTCGGACTGGTGGATGGGGCTTCCGAAGCCGATTGAGAAAATCGAATGCGGGACAGCAGTGCTAAGCAGTCCAGGACTGTCAAGGACTGATAATCGAAGAGGCCCACTAATGCTTTGTGTTCCTATCCTATGTAATCTCTTCATACTGATCAGCTCAAGCTGCATGGCAAAGTCTCTTGTTAGTGCTCTGAAGACAAGCCTCTGGCACAAACATTGGCTATAGAGACGACCATCGTTCGACAACTGTTGATCTGTTCATAGAAGTGAGAATTCCGCGACAAACTTTTCAATGAAGTAAGCAATATGATGATGAACTTGTTTCACAAAACTTCATAAGTACACCTGACCTTTGACTCATTTTTGCATGTAAGTAAATATTATGAAATTGTCGCTGTGAACAGTTGTCCCCGACTGCTGTACACTTGTGATAAAAAATTAACCGTATTTGAAAGTTTGTATAATTAGCCAGGAGAGCCGCACTTGCTGGATGGCTCATCATTCAATTTGGAAAAAAATTCAGCAGTGAGCAGCAATTGTATCACTAATGACCTTGAACATCTTTTATAATTATTAATTTGTAAACACCTGTTGTCGAACAGCCCACCTACTGAAGTTTTGAACACATTGTACACAACTATAGCACATACTACGCGAAATAAGATCTGTAATAGACCTTACCAAATACAATATTAGTGTGGCGGCAAGTCAAATGGCTCCTTGCAATGCTTGCGTCCTTCCTGGGAGAACAAAAAACGACATTAGGCTTACACTGACAGCACCAAACCACATAATTTAAGTTGCAAACAAGTGCCCCAGAACATAGGAAGTTCTAATTAGATATGGTCAACCTGCTTGACCATGTCACAGACATTGAATGACAGAATGTACTTTTATGGAGCCGCAACTCTATGAAATACATGCTAATACAAACATGCTAGTACACAGAATCAAATTGGATGCATGAAAATTCTCAGTAAACCTTTATTTCCTAGCAACCACAAGTTGCTCTTTGTGAAGTGCAACAAGTGAGTGTCTAACCTACACTAAGAAGGTGGAAAATTCGGGAGCCTTTTTGGTGAATAACTAACCATATCTCTACCGGTACCCAGCAATACAAAGGTGAATTGTAAGTATTATATTGATTAACGAAACAGTTCAGTGCTACCAAGCAAGTACAATAAATTATTTCGAATTCATCTTCATGTCAGGCTAATCAAGTTAATTTTCTTTAGATCACATGAGAGAATGGTTGGAAAAAATATTGGAATCTGTCAACAATGTTGAAGCAATTTTATGATGGCCTGCAGTTGTTGAAATAAGACCTGGGGCAGGGGGAGAAAAGACAAAGAAGTGTGATAAAACAAAATGGGGCCTGTGCTGTGCAGCTACTAAATGCAGTTTTATTAAATTATGATGTGCAAAACAGCAGATGTAAGAGATGCGAGACCCTCAGGTGGTATTTTGCAATGTTGTTACGGGAAATTGTTTCAAAGATGACTCCTTAACCCTTCAAGGGTCAATGACGTATATTTACGGCACTATCTGTAGGTTTAAAAAGCGCGACAATTTCCTAACCTTTTCTTTTCTGTCATGTGCTGCCATTATGTGGAAATGCAGGGAATTTCTTTTGCACGCCTCGCTCTCTCAGTTTTCGTTGCATGGTTTGTTTTAGCGCTAGTTTGCTCCTGCGCGTCTATGTACTACCGCTTGCGCATTGGCGTGCGCGCGGGCGGGTGGCGGTTGGGGTTTTGTTTTCGCAGGCCGTTTCGGCTTCTTGCGCTTGCAAAACTGATGGCTATCTCGTTACTAATCGCCTTGTTTCTCGCTCATTTAGTGCTCGCAGGGGTGCGCATAGGAAGAATGCTGCCGTGCATGCGCTTCTGTTGCTCCTTTTCTTTTTTTTGAGACTCGCGAAAACTAATTGCATCTGGTTGGCGATAAGATGAAGATTAGTGGAAGTTTGTCACATGTTTTGCTTTTTTGATGGGCACACAACCGCACAGTTTTCTTGAGTGCATGCACCTACACAGTTCGATTACACTATGGATGTACTATCATAAGCAATATGAAAGGGAACACAGGAACGCGTGGCAAACAGCCTTGAAACAGACTCGGAGCGATACGCGGATGGCGCTGTGAAAAATGAAGGGGGAAAGGGGAGTGCTCTTCCACTAACTGTTGGCACTCCCAGCACGCTGGCATTTCTACAAAGGAGCAGCTTACGTCATGGATCGTCCGACAGCCGATAAGATGGTGATCGTCACCAGTGACTTACACCGATTCACTTTCTTTTCTTTCATTCTCTTTTTTTGTTCGTGCAACCACTTGATAGTACTCCGAGAAAAAGTTTGCCCTGTATTTCAAACCGATTCTTTATTTGAATCGACGCACTCGGTTGTCAGTGGCACCTCGAACAGTGGCGACGCTCAAACCAATGACGACAGAGGAATAGAATAAAGAGAAATTAAAAAAAAAAGAACATTGACAAACTGTCTCTCGTGCGACTGTTGCACGAAGTTCGTTCAGAGAAAATTCACGTCGCACACTGCAGTGGCCCACGCAGAGCAGTCAACCCTGAATTTGCAGCCTCAAGATGCCTCGAGTGCCTCTTAAAGAGCGGGAAGATATAATAGAAATGTCTAAAAGAGGTTATACGCAGCGCAATATTGCTCTCGTGACAAGCCGCCCATTGAAAACGGTCAACCGGATTATCCAGGCTTACCGAGACGAAGGACGCATAAACGATGCGCCGCACCGCACACCACCTCGATCAACAACGAACGACCAAGACCTTTGCATCGTGGCTGCCGTCAGCGACAAGCCATTTCAAAGTGCAAAAGACATTCGAGGTGCTCTTGGCTTGAACAACTTGAGCGACAGCACGGTACGACGAAGGCTTAGAGAAGCAGGACTGCAAAGCCGCATCGCCGCACAGAAACCTCTGCTCACCGCAGCCAACAAAGCGGCTCGCCTGAGGTTCGCTACTGAACACCGCAGCTGGAGTGAGAGTGGGTAGAAGTATGTAGTTTTCTCTGATGAGTCCACGTTCTCGAGCCGCTGGGACAAACGAAAGAGAGTGTGGTGGACCGCAAACACACGCTTTAGTCCGCAGAATATCCAGGAGGTGGCCGCCAGTGGACGCGTGTCTGTGAACGTCTGGGGGGGGCGATTTCCCACGCAGGCCTAGGCCCACTGGTGAGAATTGATGGGAGGTTCACCAGTGCTGCGTATTGCACTCTGCTCGAGCACCAGATGATCCCCTACGTGTTGAACAGGCTGCACCTGGATGGGTGTTATTTTTTCCAACAGGACTTGTCTCCCGTTCACACATCGAAGGACGTGGCGCGCCTTTTGGAAGAGCGAGGGGTAATGCAACTTCAGTGGTGTGCGAAGGGTGCCGACATGAACATTATAGAGCACGTTTGGGGCCGTATGAAAGTGAACCTTTCGAAGAGCTCACTAGAATTGGCGAACTCCGACCAACTATGGGAAGCAATAGAACATGAGTGGAAGCCCGCCTTCAGCGTGATACCGCACTCATCGAGGCTCTCTACGCATCTTTGCCTCAAAGAACAGAGGCCATCGTTAAGTCGACGGTGGCATGACGCGTTATTAGGCCACCAACGAACAAAGCAAAGGACGAGGATAAGCTGCGATAACGCTACTGCCTTATTTCATTTGCTTCAATATCTTTTTAATATTCGGCAAGCGCCAATAAAATTATTTTGAACTTACCCTTAAAGACAATTTTTTCCCGGTTTAGAAGATTTACCATAAATCAATATCGAAGTCCGGAACAGTGCTATCTTTTGTAATGATTCGACGCAAAAGGTTACCAGTGACGCAATATCGAACAGTGTTATCACTGTCTGCTGGCGATGTGAAATTCCGCACTTTGCAGACGCATGGCGGGAGTGCGAACAGTTGTTAGAACAGCGTCCCCCTTTCCACTTTGTTTCCAACGGTGGCCGCTGCATATCACCCATATAGCTGGGTCTGAGGGTGTTTTCTACGCGTTCCTGTGTTCCCTTAGATATTGCTCATAATAGTACATATTAGTGTAAGAGCAGGAACATTTGAGTCTTGCAAAGTATTCTCGTGTGCACATTTTCAAAGCCTTGAACTATAACAATGTAACAAATTTTTTACTCTTATAGGTTTATTTCCTTTTTTATTATTGTTATTCATGAATAACGAGTACCGTATGTACCAACGCAAAATAATTTTTTTGTGGCTTTACGGACACCCTAGAAAAATTACGGTAAATTTTTTTCGAAATAAGTCCCTAAAAATTGGAATCTGCAATAAAAAAAATCGACCCTGGGCGGTCGAATATGGCGAAAAAGATCGACCCTCAGGGGGTTAATTATATTCATGTAATCTTTAGAAACGGATGGCATAAAGGACATACTTGTTGACAGTTTTATAGCGAGTCATGAACACGATGCACGCGGGAGTTAAAGAAGCATCTTTAAAAAATGCTCTAGAAACTTGCAAAAAGCAAGTTTCTATAACCTCTCACAACACCGAGCTTCACCTACAAGTGTTGTAACATTTCCTTGCAACGTGCAGCACTGTTTTCACAGACATAGTTTGAATCACTGTGTCACAAGCTCTGGAAACAAAAGTGCATACATAAGTGCTAAACAAGCACATATGATGCCCTACCCCTACTGCACAGACACATTTATCTACACTAACACATGTAGATGGATTATATCATCCATTTGGTAGCTTCTGATCATGTTCCAAAGCATGAATCTCATAACTGCAAATTCTATAAGAATGTGACACCGACTGATTACTTGGGGACAACACGAAAAGATGGGAGAAGGCCAAACAACACGAGCGCAGGCTAAGACTTTTGGTTAATTGCGCACGCACACACACACACACACACACACACACACACACACACACACACACACACACACACACACACACACACACACACACACACAAACACAAACACAAACACAAACAAACAAATATTAGGCCTATTTGTCCTGCCTAGTTGCAGCTGCAGGACAACGGGATGTTGTAAACAACCACACAGTTGAACTGCTGCATGTGCCTCTTGCTACACTTTGCGCCAAGGCCTGGTCTGATTCACCTTTTTGAACCCAGATTTTGAGACCATGGCTGACCTTCTGAACGTGATCTAACAGTGGTCACACCACTGTAGGCCAATGTTAGACCTGGGTATAGAAGTTCTCCTCGACTTGTTGAGGATGCTATTTCGTGCTTCTGTGACAGAGCTTCACAGCCGAACAGTGCGCTGATGCGAAAGGCAGAATTCCCTCCTTAAAAGACGGGGCATAGATGCAGTGCACATGACACTCACCAAAGAAAACAATGAGGTCAAGAAATGGAAGATCACTGTCTAGTTGTAGTTTTCCAGTAGAACACGTTGTGGGGACTACTTGGTGAAGAGCTTTCAGAAGATGAAGCGCCAACAGAGACAACACAGTAAGAAAGAACAAAGACAGCACAAGGTGCTACTTGCAACTGTTTATTGAGGTCAAAAGCAGCTGAATATATAGCCATGGGGAGAAGGGGAAGAAAAAAACAGAAGCATTGCTTGTGTGAAGGCGCACGCGCGAGAACACAGAAGATGAAGGGAATCATAAGATTAGCCAAAATCTAAAATTTATCTAAAAACATGCATTCATTTGTGTAAATATTCAGACACAGGCATGCTGACACAGGCATCCCCTCTATTCTTAATCTGGTTGGCCTTCAACAGCTCACGTGCCATAGTGTATTTGCTTTTAAGCACGATCGTTGTATCCTGAAGCCTTGCTTCACATACTTGCTTATTCTCATTCCTGCAGGCCTTGCAATGAAGTGGCAAGTTTGAGCCATAACTATTTTTCAGCGGAAGCTTGTGCTCCCACAGGTGTTCGCTGATACATCAGCCAGTTTGTCCGATACACTCTTTCCCACACTTCCACGGTATACGACCGCTTCTTCACACTTCACAAAAGGATTTGTATGTTTAATAGAACACTCTACTTTTAGAGTCATGAGATCCAATCAGGCGGCACAAAGTAGCAAGCTTTCGGGGCGCAGCAGAAACCACAGGAATTTTATATTTTGCGGCGATGTGTTTAAGATTACGCGCCACTTCGTGAGAATACGGTATCGCCACTGGATACGGCAGAAATCCTTGCGGGCACGAGGTCGGTATACCGACCCTGCAATTAATTGTTGCAATATAAGTCTATGCACTCCAAGACTGTTAAACGTGCGATTGCCACTATGTGCCTTGAATTTACCCTTAAAGAATTGTGCTGTCATAAGGCACACAAAACCTTTGACGAACAGATTTTGAAGTTGAAGAAAGCTGGCTTTCCTTGTTTGGTTTTGAGCAAAGTTTCGGAGGCGTTGTTGAAAAAGGTGCAAAAAGAAAGAAACTGAAGCAGTGAAGAAGGTCAAACATTGGAAAAGAAAGCTACAGTGGTGATACCGTATTCTCACAAAGCAGCACATAATCTTAAACATGTCATCGTCAAATACAAAATTCCTGTGGTTTCTTCCGAGCCCCAAAAACTTGCTACTTTGTGCCGTCTGATTGGATATGATGACTAAGAAAGTAGAGTGATCTAGTAAACACACAAACCCTTTTGTGAAGTACGGAGAAGGGGTCGTATACTGCATACCGCTGAAGTGTGGGAAGGAGTAAACCGGACAAACTGGCCAATGTATTAATGAACACCTGCAGGAGCACAAGCTTTCACTCAAAAATGGTTATGGCTCAAACTTGCTGCTTCATTGCAAGGCATGTGAGAATGAGAATAAGCAAGTACGTGAAGCAAGGCTTCCTAATACAACAATCATGTTTAAAAGCAATGACACTGTGGCACGTGAACTTTTGGAGGCCAACCAGACTAAGAAAAGAGGGGACGCCTGTGTCGACACCTCGTCTCCGACTATTTACAGAAATGAACGCATGTTTTTAGATAAGTTTTAGATTTTGGTTAATCTTATGATTCCCTTCATATACATCTTCCATATTTTTGCACATGCGCATTCACATAATCAGTGCTTCTTTTTTTTTTCTTCCCCCTCTCCCCATGGCTATATATTCAGTGCTTTTGACCTCAATAAACAGTTGCAAGTAGCACCTTGTCCTGTCTTTGTTCTTTCTGACTGTGCTGTCTCTGTTGGCACTTCATCTATTGAAATGTAGTTTTCCCCTTTCCATGAGCTCATCTAGCACTGTAGAGAAGACAGAAAACAAATAACTCAACCCATTTAGTAGCCTTACTTCACGTCATATAGGGTAGAAAGTTTCCAATGAAGCAGAATACCTTTACTACGCTGGTTCTTACAGCAGCTAGTGTTTTACGACTAGCTGACAGTGTTCTCGGCAGTGAAAAGTCACAATTAAAGTGGTTGAGCAACTATTTAATGTCTCCTACAAAGTGCCACGCATGTTCAAGTAAGCAAAACTACTACTGAAAGGCAAGCTCCACTATCTGGGCCTGAAGATTTTCTGTGGTGAGCATCGAGCTGGAGCTATTCCCTGCACTCAAAGGTGTTTTTAACTTTTCTATTGGTGCACCTGAACACTGAAGCATGTTGTTGCTACAGGAACACCGGAGATCACATTTAACACTTGGTACCACCCCGACGTGGAGGGGAGCTTCCATAACCAAGTACAATGTTTGCTTTTAACAGTGCGTTCGCACTGCCTTTTAGCATGCATTGCCAAGAAGCATTTAATGGAGTTGAACGTAGCTGACGTCTTAGGTCAGACAACTTCGAGTAAGCCAAGGCCTATGACTGTTATGCAATCTGTACACAAAGGCAACCATCAATTCAAGCAAATTGTTCAGAGAGTTGAAACTACCTTTTTATTTTCAGTGCCAAGCAATCTGGGCACGTACAAAATGTTAACCGGACCAGGGCAACACGTGAAGTTTACATCAAAAAGTATGTGCTGGAGTTCATAGGTACTACGGTTGGTGCTGTTTACAATATCCCACTGTCCTGCAGCAGCAATTATGTAGGACAAACCGGCCGACGACTCAAGGATTATCTTACAAAACATGCACAGACCCTTGACACAACATGGGGGAGCAACATAGCTATTGATGCTGCTTTGTGCAGTTGTACACCAAATTTTTAGCAGTGAAGTATCTTCATGACACATTTTCATAGCAGACTTAACTTTCAGAATAGCTCCCACTATGCTAGCGTGTCATCACTTAACCTGCCGGAGCATTCTGAATTGGGCTGCTTGGTGCATGTTTAGAAGGGAACCGAACAGGGCTACAGACAGGACAAAGGGAATATGTTGCTGTGTACAACACTGTCACTTCATACTGGCAGTAGCACTGTTCGTTCCCTTTTAAATATTCATATCTTTTGGTCGCCTGACCACGCAACGCTGCTGCGAGCTCAGGCTATAATTTTACATTGTTACGTTGCCTTCCAATGTTGCACTTAATTACATCATCGCATACTCATCTGTTATAGTTAGCTCAACACTAGCTCACAGTGAGCTTATTCGTGGCTAATCTTAGTTACCATGGAGCCCATGCATGACGGTGCTAACGATCAGTGTGCAGTGTTGTTGCATACTCATTAAGCCAACACTAGACAAACAGTTATTTTATTGGTGCGTGTTTTATCTGTTGCCTCAAATTTTGAACTCTGGCACTATAAGTGTTTTTTAAACACCACTCATATGTGCAACCAAGTCAGGTATGAAACAATATCCCTTTCAAGTCGACGTGCTCATACTGAACCAATTTGTTGCCACAGGAAAACAAATCATCAATTATCCTTTGAATGCATCTGCAAAAATTACTCTACTTGCATAGGCCTCGTCATTCCACCAACATTTGCAGTCACTGTCTATTAAGACTGCATATGCAAGACAGATATACAATAGAATGGCACAGCTTTCCAGAACAAAGAGCACCACTAGACAGACTGCTGTGGCACACTTTCTCAGGCCCGCTGGCTGAGAAACTGCGCACAAACCGGCACACAGACATCCTTCACTGGTGCAATAGCTGCAATTGAAGCAAATAATATCAGGTATTTTCAGACCGGTCGTCCACAGTAAAGCAAAAACATTTTCATATACAAATACTCTTGCACATAAGCTTGTCACCGAATTACCGATTGCTGTGGTATCGTTTGGTGTCTTCAATTGTATCGTTCAACTCATTTAAAAAAAGACTTCATGAAGCACCTTCTATTCGGCAAAACAGCAGACATTTTGCTCTACATAACTCACAACATGTATTTTAGAATAATTATTGTATTGATGCCTATATGCTGAAAATTAGTCTATGCAACTAGAGACAGTCAGTATTAGAACCAGCCTTTAACATCAGTGTTGACACATCTTTTGATTTTTTATACCAGTTTGGAACATTTGTAACTTTGGATGTCCATTACACACTTTTTGGCACCGCTATTCTGTGTCAACGTTACGTTAAAAATTACTTATCACATGCACTTGCTTTACAATTAAGCCGCAGATGGGCAAAATTTACGTGGCAATCCACTCCCAGATTACGTTAAATGCTGACGTATTGCGTCAGAACGTTGATAGTCACCCTGGTAGCTGTCTGAAGTAAAAACAAAACAAAAACAAAAATTCGCGAAACATCTGGTGCCGATTACCAGCTAGCAAAATAATCAATTTCTTCTCCAGCGACCCTTAATGGGTATCACGCGGACACCTTCAAGTGCGATCGCGCACGATTGCTCGATCCCAAAGTGTTCCAAGGCACCGTGTTACACCAGTGTTACGTAACACTGCAGATCGCACGAGGTTACGGCAGCAAGCACGCTACACCGTCCATTCATTGTGATGTAGGGGCATCGCATGCAACATGCTCTATGAGGTCTTCATACACAAGCAGACTTTCAATTCCAGAAGCAGTCTTTCAATTACGGATATGAACACAGCGATTATGCACGCCAAGCACACTGCGTCCTAAGCTTAAGGAAAAAGAATTTCGCTGTGATGCAATGCGTCGCCGAATACGGCTAACATAGTGTTACACCGCGCCGTGAGAGATTGCTAAGGGGAACAGTAACTTCACTTTATTTTGGAATGCCAAGAACACATCACAACACATTGCAAAACTGGAATGCCAACGTCAGTAAACCAGCTGCCACATACAGCCGATAACGAACTGCTACAGACGACATCGTCGCTGATGTTGCCTACGCGCCTCAATGTACTCTATATGAAATCAGCACAACAAACGCTACACCATTTATCACAGACTCGCAATGCCGCGGCTTTATCAATCCTCATGGCCAAGCGGGAATGTCGTTACAGGGCACTGACAGGGCATGCTCACACAACACAGTTCAGCCCGTCACCGGCCATCGCGGTGCATTTCGCACGCGCGACGTGCACCAACAACAAAAAAGGACACTTAAATCACTTACTTGCGTAGCAGTCCATCGTCGATTCCTTCTTATTCTCTCAGTGAAATCCCAAATGCAACAGGTATACCACCACCGCACACCGCCATTTCCAGCCGCTGTCCACTCTGTACTGTTGAGGCGGAGAAATGCAACCCGTCGTGTAGAAGCGATGAAGGGTGGTAAGCAGCGCCACCGCTGAAACCTCTTCCGTTTGTGCGTGCGTACTACGATTCGCCTATGAATAATGTTCAAGCAGCGTTACCTATGGTGATATTAGGTAACTGCTGGTAAACGTGGGCGGTGTCTTTTCTTTATATTCGTTGCGTGTTGATTTTTCGCTCTTAACATGCTCAGTTGCCCTCCACATGAAATTACGGACGGTTCTCCGTATTTCAAAAACAGAGCTCACGTCCGTTTTTTTACGTAGAATTCCGCCGTTTTTCATGAAACTGAACGGTCTACGTAATTTTTACGGCAGGTTTGACTGTAAAATTACGGAAATTTTTTACAGTGCATGCAAATGGTGCTTTTGGCAGAACGCGCGTGTGGATTTCTACCAAACGACGTGAAAAGCATGCCGATGCTGCTCTTTTTAGCACCCGCACATGGATTTGTGCCAAAACGCGTTTTTAGCATGCACATGCATCTTTTGGTAGACGCGGACGCAGTTTTCTGCAAAACCACACGATATGCATGCAAATGGTGCTTTTGGCAGAACGCGCGTGTGGATTTCTACGAAACGACGTGAAAAGCATGCCGATGCTGCTCTTTTTAGCACCCGCACATGAATTTGTGCCAAAACGCGTTTTTAGCATGCACATGCATCTTTTGGTAGACGCGGACGCAGTTTTCTGCAAAACCACACGATATGCATGCAAATGGTGCTTTTGGCAGAACGCGCGTGTGGATTTCTACCAAACGACGTGAAAAGCATGCCGATGCTGCTCTTTTTAGCACCCGCACATGGATTTGTGCCAAAACGCGTTTTAAGCATGCGCATGCATCTTTTGGTAGACGCGGACGCAGTTTTCTGCAAAACCACACGATATGCATGCAAATGGTGCTTTTGGCAGAACGCGCGCGTGGATTTCTACCAAACGACGTGAAAAGCATGCCGACGCTGCTCTTTTTAACATCCGCATATGGATTTGTGCCAAAGCGCGTTTTAAGCATGCGCATGCATCTTTTGGTAGACGCGGACGCAGTTTTCTGCAAAACCACACGATATTCATGCAAATGGTGCTTTTGGCAGAACGCGCGTGTGGATTTCTACCAAACGACGTGAAAAGCATGCGGATGTTGCTCTTTTTAGCACCCGCACATGGATTTGTGCCAAAACGCGTTTTAAGCATGCGCATGCATCTTTTGGTAGACGCGGACGCAGTTTTCTGCAAAACCACACGATATGCATGCAAATGGTGCTTTTGGCAGAACGCGCGCGTGGATTTCTACCAAACGACGTGAAAAGCATGCCGATGCTGCTCTTTTTAATATCCGCACATGGATTTGTGCCAAAGCGCGTTTTAAGCATGCGCATGCATCTTTTGGTAGACGCGGACGCAGTTTTCTGCAAAACCACACGATAGGCATGCAAATGGTGCTTTTGGCAGAACGCGCGTGTGGATTTCTACCAAACGACGTGAAAAGCATGCCGATGCTGCTCTTTTTAGCACCCGCACATGGATTTGTGCCAAAACGCGTTTTAAGCATGCGCATGCATCTTTTGGTAGACGCGGACGCAGTTTTCTGCAAAACCACACGATATGCATGCAAATGGTGCTTTTGGCAGAACGCGCGCGTGGATTTCTACCAAACGACGTGAAAAGCATGCCGATGCTGCTCTTTTTAACATCCGCACATGGATTTGTGCCAAAACGCGTTTTTAGCATGCACATGCATCTTTTGGTAGACGCGGACGCAGTTTTCTGCAAAACCACACGATATGCATGCAAATGGTGCTTTTGGCAGAACGCGCGTGTGGATTTCTACCAAACGACGTGAAAAGCATGCCGATGCTGCTCTTTTTAACATCCGCACATGGATTTGTGCCAAAGCGCGTTTTAAGCATGCGCATGCATCTTTTGGTAGACGCGGACGCAGTTTTCTGCAAAACCACACGATAGGCATGCAAATGGTGCTTTTGGCAGAACGCGCGTGTGGATTTCTACCAAACGACGTGAAAAGCATGCCGATGCTGCTCTTTTTAGCACCCGCACATGGATTTGTGCCAAAAGGCGTTTTAAGCATGCGCATGCATCTTTTGGTAGACGCGGACGCAGTTTTCTGCAAAACCACACGATATGCATGCAAATGGTGCTTTTGGCAGAACGCGCGCGTGGATTTCTACCAAACGACGTGAAAAGCATGCCGATGCTGCTCTTTTTAACATCCGCACATGGATTTGTGCCAAAGCGCGTTTTAAGCATGCGCATGCATCTTTTGGTAGACGCGGACGCAGTTTTCTGCAAAACCACACGATAGGCATGCAAATGGTGCTTTTGGCAGAACGCGCGTGTGGATTTCTACCAAACGACGTGAAAAGCATGCCGATGCTGCTCTTTTTAGCACCCGCACATGGATTTGTGCCAAAACGCGTTTTTAGCATGCACATGCATCTTTTGGTAGACGCGGACGCAGTTTTCTGCAAAACCACACGATATGCATGCAAATGGTGCTTTTGGCAGAACGCGCGTGTGGATTTCTACCAAACGACGTGAAAAGCATGCCGATGCTGCTC
>NW_027460629.1:0-48703 GCF_050947875.1 Dermacentor variabilis | reverse complement strand
CACAAATCCATGTGCGGGTGCTAAAAAGAGCAGCATCGGCATGCTTTTCACGTCGTTTGGTAGAAATCCACGTGCGCGTTCTGCCAAAAGCACCATTTGCATGCATATCGTGTGGTTTTGCAGAAAACTGCGTCCGCGTCTACCAAAAGATGCATGTGCATGCTTAAAACGCGTTTTGGCATAAATCCATGTGCGGGTGCTAAAAAGAGCAGCATCGGCATGCTTTTCACGTCGTTTGGTAGAAATCCACGTGCGCGTTCTGCCAAAAGCACCATTTGCATGCATATCGTGTGGTTTTGCAGAAAACTGCGTCCGCGTCTACCAAAATATGCATGTGCATGCTTAAAACACGTTTTGGCACAAATCCATGTGCGGGTGCTAAAAAGAGCAGCATCGGCATGCTTTTCACGTCGTTTGGTAGAAATCCACGTGCGCATTCTGCCAAAAGCACCATTTGCATGCATATCGTGTGGTTTTGCAGAAAACTGCGTCCGCGTCTACCAAAAGATGCATGTGCATGCTTAAAACGCGTTTTGGCACAAATCCATGTGCGGGTGCTAAAAAGAGCAGCATCGGCATGCTTTTCACGTCGTTTGGTAGAAATCCACGTGCGCGTTCTGCCCAAAAGCACCATTTGCATGCATATCGTGTGGTTTGGCAGAAAACTGCGTCCGCGTCTACCAAAAGATGCATTTGCATGCTTAAAACGCGTTTTGGCACAAATCCATGTGCGGGTGCTAAAAAGAGCAGCATCGGCATGCTTTTCACGTCGTTTGGTAGAAATCCACGTGCGCGTTCTGCCAAAAGCACCATTTGCATGCATATCGTGTGGTTTTGCAGAAAACTGCGTCCGCGTCTACCAAAAGATGCATGTGCATGCTTAAAACGCGTTTTGGCACAAATCCATGTGCGGGTCTAAAAAGAGCAGCATCGGCATGCTTTTCACGTCGTTTGTAGAAATCCACGTGCGCGTTCTGCCAAAAGCACCATTTGCATGCATATCGGGTGGTTTTGCAGAAAATTGCGTCCGTGTCTACCAAAAGATGCATGTGCATCCTTAAAACGCGTTTTGGCGCAAAAGAATGTGCGGGTGCTAAAAAGAGCAGCATCGGCATGCTTTTCACGTCGTTTGGTAGAAATCCACGTGCGCGTTCTGCCAAAAGCACCATTTGCATGCATATCGTGTGGTTTTCCAGAAAACTGCGTCCGCGTCTACCAAAAGATGCATGTGCATGCTTAAAACGCGTTTTGGCACAAATCCATGTGCGGGTGCTAAAAAGAGCAGCATCGGCATGCTTTTCACGTCGTTTGGTAGAAATCCACGTGCGCGTTCTGCCAAAAGCACCATTTGCATGCATATTGTGTGGTTTTGCAGAAAACTGCGTCCGCGTCTACCAAAAGATGCATGTGCATGCTTAAAACGCGTTTTGGCACAAATCCATGTGCGCGTGCTAAAAGAGCAGCATCGGCATGCTTTTCACGTCTTTTGGTAGAAATCCACGTGCGCGTTCTGCCAAAAGCACCATTTGCATGCATATCGTGTGGTTTTGCAGAAAACTGCGTCCGCGTCTACCAAAAGATGCATGTGCATGCTTAAAACGCGTTTTGGCACAAATCCATGTGCGGGTGCTAAAAAGAGGAGCATCGGCATGCTTTTCACGTCGTTTGGTAGAAATCCACGTGCGCGTTCTGCCAAAAGCACCATTTGCATGCATATCGTGTGGTTTTGCAAAAAACTGCGTCCGCGTCTACCAAAAGATGCATGTGCATGCTTAAAACGCGTTTTGGCACAAATCCATGTGCGGGTGCTAAAAAGAGCAGCATCGGCATGCTTTTCACGTCGTTTGGTAGAAATCCACGTGCGAGTTCTGCCAAAAGTACCATTTGCATGCATATCGTGTGGTTTTGCAGAAAACTGCGTCCGCGTCTACCAAAAGATGCATGTGCATGCTTAAAACGCGTTTTGGCACAAATCCATGTGCGGGTGCTAAAAAGAGCAGCATCGGCATGCTTTTCACGTCGTTTGTAGAAATCCACGTGCGCGTTCTGCCAAAAGCACCATTTGCATGCATATCGTGTGGTTTTGCAGAAAACTGCGTCCGTGTCTACCAAAAGATGCATGTGCATGCTTAAAACGCGTTTTGGCACAAAAGAATGTGCGGGTGCTAAAAAGAGCAGCATCGGCATGCTTTTCACGTCGTTTGGTAGAAATCCACGTGCGCGTTCTGCCAAAAGCACCATTTGCATGCATATCGTGTGGTTTTCCAGAAAACTGCGTCCGCGTCTACCAAAAGATGCATGTGCATGCTTAAAACGCGTTTTGGCACAAATCCATGTGCGGGTGCTAAAAAGAGCAGCATCGGCATGCTTTTCACGTCGTTTGGTAGAAATCCACGTGCGCGTTCTGCCAAAAGCACCATTTGCATGCATATCGTGTGGTTTTGCAGAAAACTGCGTCCGCGTCTACCAAAAGATGCATGTGCATGCTTAAAACGCGTTTTGGCACAAATCCATGTGCGCGTGCTAAAAGAGCAGCATCGGCATGCTTTTCACGTCTTTTGGTAGAAATCCACGTGCGCGTTCTGCCAAAAGCACCATTTGCATGCATATCGTGTGGTTTTGCAGAAAACTGCGTCCGCGTCTACCAAAAGATGCATGTGCATGCTTAAAACGCGTTTTGGCACAAATCCATGTGCGGGTGCTAAAAAGAGCAGCATCGGCATGCTTTTCACATCGTTTGGTAGAAATCCACGTGCGCGTTCTGCCAAAAGCACCATTTGCATGCATATCGTGTGGTTTTGCAGAAAACTGCGTCCGCGTCTACCAAAAGGTGCATGTGCATGCTTAAAACGCGTTTTGGCACAAATCTATGTGCGGGTGCTAAAAAGAGCAGCATCGGCATTTTTCACGTCGTTTGGTAGAAATCCACGTGCGCGTTCTGCCAAAAGCACCATTTGCATGCATATCGTGTGGTTTAGTAGAAAACTGCGTCCGCGTCTACCAAAAGATGCATGTGCATGCTTAAAACGCGTTTTGGCACAAAACAATGTGCGGGTGCTAAAAAGAGCAGCATCGGCATGCTTTTCACGTCGTTTGGTAGAAATCCACGTGCGCGTTCTGCCAAAAGCACCATTTGCATGCATATCGTGTGGTTTTGCAGAAAACTGCGTCCGCGTCTACCAAAAGATGCATGTGCATGCTTAAAACGCGCTAGGCATAAATCCGTGTGCGGGTGCTAAAAAGAGCAGCATCGGCATGGTTTTCACGTCGTTTGGTAGAAATCCACGTGCGCGTTCTGCCAAAAGCACCATTTGCATGCATATCGTGTGGTTTTGCAGAAAACTGCGTCCGCGTCTACCAAAAGATGCATGTGCATGCTCAAAACGCGTTTTGGCACAAATCCATGTGCGGGTGCTAAAAAGAGGAGCATCGGCATGCTTTTCACGTCGTTTGGTAGAAATCCACGTGCGCGTTCCGCCAAAAGCACCATTTGCATGCATATCGTGTGGTATTGCAGAAAACTGCGTCCGCGTCTACCAAAATATGCATGTGCATGCTTAAAACACGTTTTGGCACAAATCCATGTGCGGGTGCTAAAAACAGCAGCATCGGCATGCTTTTCACGTCGTTTGGTAGAAATCCACGTGCGCGTTCTGCCAAAAGCACCATTTGCATGCATATCGTGTGGTTTTGCAGAAAACTGCGTCCGCGTCTACCAAAAGATGCATGTGCATGCTTAAAACGCGTTTTGGCACAAATCCATGTGCGGGTGCTAAAAAGAGCAGCATCGGCATGCTTTTCACGTCGTTTGGTAGAAATCCACGTGCGCATTCTGCCAAAAGCACCATTTGCATGCATATCGTGTGGTTTTGCAGAAAACTGCGTCCGCGTCTACCAAAAGATGCATGTGCATGCTTAAAACGCGTTTTGGCGCAAATCCATGTGCGGGTGCTAAAAAGAGCAGCATCGGCATGCTTTTCACGTCGTTTGGTAGAAATCTACGTGCGCGTTCTGCCAAAAGCACCATTCGCATGCATATCGTGTGGTTTTGCAGAAAACTGCGTCCGCGTCTACCAAAAGATGCATGTGCATGCTTAAAACGCGTTTTGGCACAAATCCATGTTCGGGTGCTAAAAAGAGCAGCATCGGCATGCTTTTCACGTCGTTTGGTAGAAATCCAAGTGCGCGTTCTGCCAAAAGCACCATTTGCATGGATATCGTGTGGTTTTGCAGAAAACTGCGTCCGCGTCTACCAAAAGATGCATGTGCATGCTTAAAACGCGTTTTGCCACAAATCCATGTGCGGGTGCTAAAAAGAGCAGCATCGGCATGCTTTTCACGTCGTTTGGTAGAAATCCACGTGCGCGTTCTGCCAAAAGCACCATTTGCATGCATATCGTGTGGTTTTGCAGAAAACTGCATCCGCGTCTACCAAAAGATGCATGTGCATGCTTAAAATGCGTTTTGGCACAAATCCATGTGCGGGTGCTAAAAAGAGAAGCATCGGCAAGCTTTTCACGTCGTTTGGTAGAAATCCACGTGTGCGTTCTGCCAAAAGCACCATTTGCATGCATATCGTGTGGTTTTGCAGAAAACTGCGTCCGCGTCTACCAAAAGATGCATGTGCATGCTTAAAACGCGTTTTGGCACAAATCCATGTGCGGGTGCTAAAAGAGCAGCATCGGCATGCTTTTCACGTCTTTTGGTAGAAATCCACGTGCGCGTTCTGCCAAAAGCACCATTTGCATGCATATCGTGTGGTTTTGCAGAAAACTGCGTCCGCGTCTACCAAAAGATGCATGTGCATGCTTAAAACGCGTTTTGGCACAAATCCATGTGCGGGTGCTAAAAAGAGCAGCATCGGCATGCTTTTCACATCGTTTGGTAGAAATCCACGTGCGCGTTCTGCCAAAAGCACCATTTGCATGCATATCGTGTGGTTTTGCAGAAAACTGCGTCCGCGTCTACCAAAAGGTGCATGTGCATGCTTAAAACGCGTTTTCGCACAAATCCATGTGCGGGTGCTAAAAAGAGCAGCATCGGCATGCTTTTCACGTCGTTTGGTAGAAATCCACGTGCGCGTTCTGCCAAAAGCACCATTTGCATGCATATCGTGTGGTTTAGTAGAAAACTGCGTCCGCGTCTACCAAAAGATGCATGTGCATGCTTAAAACGCGTTTTGGCACAAAACAATGTGCGGGTGCTAAAAAGAGAAGCATCGGCATGCTTTTCACGTCGTTTGGTAGAAATCCACGTGCGCGTTCTGCCAAAAGCACCATTTGCATGCATATCGTGTGGTTTTGCAGAAAACTGCGTCCGCGTCTACCAAAATATGCATGTGCATGCTTAAAACGCGTTTTGGCACAAATCCATGTGCGGGTGCTAAAAAGAGCAGCATCGGCATGCTTTTCACGTCGTTTGGTAGAAATCCACGTGCGCGTTCGGCCAAAAGCACCATTTGCATGCATATCGTGTGGTTTTGCAGAAAACTGCGTCCGCGTCTACCAAAAGATGCATGTGCATGCTTAAAACGCGTTTTGGCACAAATCCATGTGCGGGTGCTAAAAAGAGCAGCATCGGCATGCTTTTCACGTCGTTTGGTAGAAATCCACGTGCGCATTCTGCCAAAAGCACCATTTGCATGCATATCGTGTGGTTTTGCAGAAAACTGCGTCCGCGTCTACCAAAAGATGCATGTGCATGCTTAAAACGCGTTTTGGCGCAAATCCATGTGCGGGTGCTAAAAAGAGCAGCATCGGCATGCTTTTCACGTCGTATGGTAGAAATCTACGTGCGCGTTCTGCCAAAAGCACCATTCGCATGCATATCGTGTGGTTTTGCAGAAAACTGCGTCCGCGTCTACCAAAAGATGCATGTGCATGCTTAAAACGCGTTTTGGCACAAATCCATGTGCGGGTGCTAAAAAGAGCAGCATCGGCATGCTTTTCACGTCGTTTGGTAGAAATCCAAGTGCGCGTTCTGCCAAAAGCACCATTTGCATTGATATCGTGTGGTTTTGCAGAAAACTGCGTCCGCGTCTACCAAAAGATGCATGTGCATGCTTAAAACGCGTTTTGCCACAAATCCATGTGCGGGTGCTAAAAAGAGCAGCATCGGCATACTTTTCACGTCGTTTGGTAGAAATCCACGTGCGCGTTCTGCCAAAAGCACCATTTGCATGCATATCGTGTGGTTTTGCAGAAAACTGCATCCGCGTCTACCAAAAGATGCATGTGCATGCTTAAAACGCGTTTTGGCACAAATCCATGTGCGGGTGCTAAAAAGAGAAGCATCGGCATGCTTTTCACGTCGTTTGGTAGAAATCCACGTGCGCGTTCTGCCAAAAGCACCATTTGCATGCATATCGTGTGGTTTTGCAGAAAACTGCGTCCGCGTCTACCAAAATATGCATGTGCATGCTTAAAACGCGTTTTGGCACAAATCCATGTGCGGGTGCTAAAAAGAGCAGCATCGGCATGCTTTTCACGTCGTTTGGTAGAAATCCACGTGCGCGTTCTGCCAAAAGCACCATTTGCATGCATATCGTGTGGTTTTGCAGAAAACTGCGTCTGCGTCTACCAAAAGATGCATGTGCATGCTTAAAACGCGTTTTGGCACAAATCCATGTGCGGGTGCTAAAAAGAGAAGCATCGGCAAGCTTTTCACGTCGTTTGGTAGAAATCCACGTGTGCGTTCTGCCAAAAGCACCATTTGCATGCATATCGTGTGGTTTTGCAGAAAACTGCGTCCGCGTCTACCAAAAGATGCATGTGCATGCTTAAAACGCGTTTTGGCACAAATCCATGTGCGGGTGCTAAAAGAGCAGCATCGGCATGCTTTTCACGTCTTTTGGTAGAAATCCACGTGCGCGTTCTGCCAAAAGCACCATTTGCATGCATATCGTGTGGTTTTGCAGAAAACTGCGTCCGCGTCTACCAAAAGATGCATGTGCATGCTTAAAACGCGTTTTGGCACAAATCCATGTGCGGGTGCTAAAAAGAGCAGCATCGGCATGCTTTTCACATCGTTTGGTAGAAATCCACGTGCGCGTTCTGCCAAAAGCACCATTTGCATGCATATCGTGTGGTTTTGCAGAAAACTGCGTCCGCGTCTACCAAAAGGTGCATGTGCATGCTTAAAACGCGTTTTCGCACAAATCCATGTGCGGGTGCTAAAAAGAGCAGCATCGGCATGCTTTTCACGTCGTTTGGTAGAAATCCACGTGCGCGTTCTGCCAAAAGCACCATTTGCATGCATATCGTGTGGTTTAGTAGAAAACTGCGTCCGCGTCTACCAAAAGATGCATGTGCATGCTTAAAACGCGTTTTGGCACAAAACAATGTGCGGGTGCTAAAAAGAGCAGCATCGGCATGCTTTTCACGTCGTTTGGTAGAAATCCACGTGCGCGTTCTGCCAAAAGCACCATTTGCATGCATATCGTGTGGTTTTGCAGAAAACTGCGTCCGCGTCTACCAAAATATGCATGTGCATGCTTAAAACGCGTTTTGGCACAAATCCATGTGCGGGTGCTAAAAAGAGCAGCATCGGCATGCTTTTCACGTCGTTTGGTAGAAATCCACGTGCGCGTTCTGCCAAAAGCACCATTTGCATGCATATCGTGTGGTTTTGCAGAAAACTGCGTCCGCGTCTACCAAAAGATGCATGTGCATGCTTAAAACGCGTTTTGGCACAAATCCATGTGCGGGTGCTAAAAAGAGCAGCATCGGCATGCTTTTCACGTCGTTTGGTAGAAATCCACGTGCGCATTCTGCCAAAAGCACCATTTGCATGCATATCGTGTGGTTTTGCAGAAAACTGCGTCCGCGTCTACCAAAAGATGCATGTGCATGCTTAAAACGCGTTTTGGCGCAAATCCATGTGCGGGTGCTAAAAAGAGCAGCATCGGCATGCTTTTCACGTCGTATGGTAGAAATCTACGTGCGCGTTCTGCCAAAAGCACCATTCGCATGCATATCGTGTGGTTTTGCAGAAAACTGCGTCCGCGTCTACCAAAAGATGCATGTGCATGCTTAAAACGCGTTTTGGCACAAATCCATGTGCGGGTGCTAAAAGAGCAGCATCGGCATGCTTTTCACGTCGTTTGGTAGAAATCCAAGTGCGCGTTCTGCCAAAAGCACCATTTGCATTGATATCGTGTGGTTTTGCAGAAAACTGCGTCCGCGTCTACCAAAAGATGCATGTGCATGCTTAAAACGCGTTTTGCCACAAATCCATGTGCGGGTGCTAAAAAGAGCAGCATCGGCATACTTTTCACGTCGTTTGGTAGAAATCCACGTGCGCGTTCTGCCAAAAGCACCATTTGCATGCATATCGTGTGGTTTTGCAGAAAACTGCATCCGCGTCTACCAAAAGATGCATGTGCATGCTTAAAACGCGTTTTGGCACAAATCCATGTGCGGGTGCTAAAAAGAGAAGCATCGGCATGCTTTTCACGTCGTTTGGTAGAAATCCACGTGCGCGTTCTGCCAAAAGCACCATTTGCATGCATATCGTGTGGTTTTGCAGAAAACTGCGTCCGCGTCTACCAAAATATGCATGTGCATGCTTAAAACGCGTTTTGGCACAAATCCATGTGCGGGTGCTAAAAAGAGCAGCATCGGCATGCTTTTCACGTCGTTTGGTAGAAATCCACGTGCGCGTTCTGCCAAAAGCACCATTTGCATGCATATCGTGTGGTTTTGCAGAAAACTGCGTCTGCGTCTACCAAAAGATGCATGTGCATGCTTAAAACGCGTTTTGGCACAAATCCATGTGCGGGTGCTAAAAAGAGCAGCATCGGCATGCTTTTCACGTCGTTTGGTAGAAATCCACGTGCGCATTCTGCCAAAAGCACCATTTGCATGCATATCGTGTGGTTTTGCAGAAAACTGCGTCCGCGTCTACCAAAAGATGCATGTGCATGCTTAAAACGCGTTTTGGCGCAAATCCATGTGCGGGTGCTAAAAAGAGCAGCATCGGCATGCTTTTCACGTCGTATGGTAGAAATCTACGTGCGCGTTCTGCCAAAAGCACCATTCGCATGCATATCGTGTGGTTTTGCAGAAAACTGCGTCCGCGTCTACCAAAAGATGCATGTGCATGCTTAAAACGCGTTTTGGCACAAATCCATGTGCGGGTGCTAAAAAGAGCAGCATCGGCATGCTTTTCACGTCGTTTGGTAGAAATCCAAGTGCGCGTTCTGCCAAAAGCACCATTTGCATGGATATCGTGTGGTTTTGCAGAAAACTGGGTCCGCGTCTACCAAAAGATGCATGTGCATGCTTAAAACGCGTTTTGCCACAAATCCATGTGCGGGTGCTAAAAAGAGCAGCATCGGCATGCTTTTCACGTCGTTTGCAGAAATCCACGTGCGCGTTCTGCCAAAAGCACCATTTGCATGCATATCGTGTGGTTTTGCAGAAAACTGCATCCGCGTCTACCAAAAGATGCATGTGCATGCTTAAAACGCGTTTTGGCACAAATCCATGTGCGGGTGCTAAAAAGAGAAGCATCGGCAAGCTTTTCACGTCGTTTGGTAGAAATCCACGTGCGCGTTCTGCCAAAAGCACCATTTGCATGCATATCGTGTGGTTTTGCAGAAAACTGGGTCCGCGTCTACCAAAAGATGCATGTGCATGCTTAAAACGCGTTTTGCCACAAATCCATGTGCGGGTGCTAAAAAGAGCAGCATCGGCATGCTTTTCACGTCGTTTGGTAGAAATCCACGTGCGCGTTCTGCCAAAAGCACCATTTGCATGCATATCGTGTGGTTTTGCAGAAAACTGCATCCGCGTCTACCAAAAGATGCATGTGCATGCTTAAAACGCGTTTTGGCACAAATCCATGTGCGGGTGCTAAAAAGAGAAGCATCGGCAAGCTTTTCACGTCGTTTGGTAGAAATCCACATGCGCGTTCTGCCAAAAGCACCATTTGCATGCATATCGTGTGGTTTTGCAGAAAACTGGGTCCGCGTCTACCAAAAGATGCATGTGCATGCTTAAAACGCGTTTTGCCACAAATCCATGTGCGGGTGCTAAAAAGAGCAGCATCGGCATGCTTTTCACGTCGTTTGGTAGAAATCCACGTGCGCGTTCTGCCAAAAGCACCATTTGCATGCATATCGTGTGGTTTTGCAGAAAACTGCATCCGCGTCTACCAAAAGATGCATGTGCATGCTTAAAACGCGTTTTGGCACAAATCCATGTGCGGGTGCTAAAAAGAGAAGCATCGGCAAGCTTTTCACGTCGTTTGGTAGAAATCCACGTGCGCGTTCTGCCAAAAGCACCATTTGCATGCATATCGTGTGGTTTTGCAGAAAACTGCGTCCGCGTCTACCAAAAGATGCATGTGCATGCTTAAAACGCGTTTTGGCACAAAACAATGTGCGGGTGCTAAAAAGAGCAGCATCGGCATGCTTTTCACGTCGTTTGGTAGAAATCCACGTGCGCGTTCTGCCAAAAGCACCATTTGCATGCATATCGTGTGGTTTGGCAGAAAACTGCGTCCGCGTCTACCAAAAGATGCATGTGCATGCTTAAAACGCGTTTTGGCACAAATCCATGTGCGGGTGCTAAAAGAGCAGCATCGGCATGCTTTTCACGTCGTTTGGTAGAAATCCAAGTGCGGGTTCTGCCAAAAGCACCATTTGCATGCATATCGTGTGGTTTTGCAGAAAACTGCGTCCGCGTCTACCAAAAGATGCATGTGCATGCTTAAAACGCGTTTTGGCACAAATCCATGTGCGGGTGCTAAAAAGAGCAGCATCGGCATGCTTTTCACGTCGTTTGGTAGAAATCCACGTGCGCGTTCTGCCAAAAGCACCATTTGCATGCATATCGTGTGGTTTTGCAGAAAACTGCGTCCGCGTCTACCAAAAGATGCATGTGCATGCTTAAGACGCGTTTTGGCACAAATCCATGTGCGGGTGCTAAAAAGAGCAGCATCGGCATGCTTTTCACGTCGTTTGTAGAAATCCACGTGCGCGTTCTGCCAAAAGCACCATTTGCATGCATATCGTGTGGTTTTGCAGAAAACTGCGTCCGCGTCTAGCAAAAGATGCATGTGCATGCTTAAAACGCGTTTTGGCACAAATCCATGTGCGGGTGCTAAAAAGAGCAGCATCGGCATGCTTTTCACGTCGTTTGGTAGAAATCCACGTGCGCGTTCTGCCAAAAGCACCATTTGCATGCATATCGTGTGGTTTTGCAGAAAACTGCGTCCGCGTCTACCAAAAGATGCATGTGCATGCTTAAAACGCGTTTTGGCACAAATCCATGTGCGGGTGCTAAAAGAGCAGCATCGGCATGCTTTTCACGTCTTTTGGTAGAAATCCACGTGCGCGTTCTGCCAAAAGCACCATTTGCATGCATATCGTGTGGTTTTGCAGAAAACTGCGTCCGCGTCTACCAAAAGATGCATGTGCATGCTTAAAACGCGTTTTGGCACAAATCCATGTGCGGGTGCTAAAAAGAGCAGCATCGGCATGCTTTTCACATCGTTTGGTAGAAATCCACGTGCGCGTTCTGCCAAAAGCACCATTTGCATGCATATCGTGTGGTTTAGTAGAAAACTGCGTCCGCGTCTACCAAAAGATGCATGTGCATGCTTAAAACGCGTTTTGGCACAAAACAATGTGCGGGTGCTAAAAAGAGCAGCATCGGCATGCTTTTCACGTCGTTTGGTAGAAATCCACGTGCGCGTTCTGCCAAAAGCACCATTTGCATGCATATCGTGTGGTTTTGCAGAAAACTGCGTCCGCGTCTACCAAAAGATGCATGTGCATGCTTAAAACGCGTTTTGGCACTAATCCAAGTGCGGGTGCTAAAAAGAGCACCATCGGCATGCTTTTCACGTCGTTTGGTAGAAATCGATGTGCGCGTTCTGCCAAAAGCACCATTTGCATGCATATCGTGTGGTTTCGCAGAAAACTGCGTCCGCGTCTACCAAAAGATGCATGTGCATGCTTAAAACGCGTTTTGGCACAAATCCATGTGCGGGTGCTAAAAAGAGGAGCATCGGCATGCTTTTCACGTCGTTTGGCAGAAATCCACGTGCGCGTTCTGCCAAAAGTACCATTTGCATGCATATCGTGTGGTTTTGCAGAAAACTGCGTCCGCGTCTACCAAAATATGCATGTGCATGCTTAAAACGCGTTTTGGCACAAATCCATGTGCGGGTGCTAAAAAGAGCAGCATCGGCATGCTTTTCACGTCGTTTGGTAGAAATCCACCTGCGCATTCTGCCAAAAGCACCATTTGCATGCATATCGTGTGGTTTTGCAGAAAACTGCGTCCGCGTCTACCAAAAGATGCATGTGCATGCTTAAAACGCGTTTTGGCACAAATCCATGTGCGGGTGCTAAAAAGAGCAGCATCGGCATGCTTTTCACGTCGTTTGGTAGAAATCTACGTGCGCGTTCTGCCAAAAGCACCATTTGCATGCATATCGTGTGGTTTTGCAGAAAACTGCGTCCGCGTCTACCAAAAGATGCATGTGCATGCTTAAAACGCGTTTTGGCACAAATCCATGTGCGGGTGCTAAAAAGAGCAGCATCGGCATGCTTTTCACGTCGTTTGGTAGAAATCCACGTGCGCGTTCTGCCAAAAGCACCATTTGCATGGATATCGTGTGGTTTTGCAGAAAACTGCGTCCGCGTCTACCAAAAGATGCACGTGCATGCTTAAAACGCGTTTTGCCACAAATCCATGTGCGGGTGCTAAGAAGAGCAGCATCGGCATGCTTTTCACGTCTATTGGTAGAAATCCACGTGCGCGTTCTGCCAAAAGCACCATTTGCATGCATATCGTGTGGTTTTGCAGAAAACTGCGTCCGGGTCTACCAAAAGATGCATGTGCATGCTTAAAACGCGTTTTGGCGCAAATCCATGTGCGGGTGCTAAAAAGAGCAGCATCGGCATGCTTTTCACGTCGTTTGGTAGAAATCCACGTGCGCGTTCTGCCAAAAGCACCATTTGCATGCATATCGTGTGGTTTTGCAGAAAACTGTGTCCGCGTCTACCAAAAGATGCATGTGAATGCTGAAACCGCGTTTTGGCACAAATCCATGTGCGGTTGCTAAAAAGAGCAGCATCGGCATGCTTTTCACGTCGTTTGGTAGAAATCCACGTGCGCGTTCTGCCAAAAGCACCATTTGCATGCATATCGTGTGGCTTTGCAGAAAACTGCGTCCGCGTCTACCAAAAGATGCATGTGCATGCTTAAAACGCGTTTTGGCACAAATCCATGTGCGGGTGCTAAAAAGAGCAGCATCGGCATGCTTTTCACGTCGTTTGGTAGAAATCCACGTGCGCGTTCTGCCAAAAGCACCATTTGCATGCATATCGTGTGGTTTTGCAGAAAACTGCGTCCGCGTCTAGCAAAAGATGCATGTGCATGCTTAAAACGCGTTTTGGCACAAATCCATGTGCGGGTGCTAAAAAGAGCAGCATCGGCATGCTTTTCACGTCGTTTGGTAGAAATCCACGTGCGCGTTCTGCCAAAAGCACCATTTGCATGCATATCGTGTGGTTTTGCAGAAAACTGCGTCCGCGTCTACCAAAAGATGCATGTGCATGCTTAAAACGCGTTTTGGCACAAATCCATGTGCGGGTGCTAAAAGAGCAGCATCGGCATGCTTTTCACGTCTTTTGGTAGAAATCCACGTGCGCGTTCTGCCAAAAGCACCATTTGCATGCATATCGTGTGGTTTTGCAGAAAACTGCGTCCGCGTCTACCAAAAGATGCATGTGCATGCTTAAAACGCGTTTTGGCACAAATCCATGTGCGGGTGCTAAAAAGAGCAGCATCGGCATGCTTTTCACATCGTTTGGTAGAAATCCACGTGCGCGTTCTGCCAAAAGCACCATTTGCATGCATATCGTGTGGTTTTGCAGAAAACTGCGTCCGCGTCTACCAAAAGGTGCATGTGCATGCTTAAAACGCGTTTTGGCACAAATCCATGTGCGGGTGCTAAAAAGAGCAGCATCGGCATGCTTTTCACGTCGTTTGGTAGAAATCCACGTGCGCGTTCTGCCAAAAGCACCATTTGCATGCATATCGTGTGGTTTAGTAGAAAACTGCGTCCGCGTCTACCAAAAGATGCATGTGCATGCTTAAAACGCGTTTTGGCACAAAACAATGTGCGGGTGCTAAAAAGAGCAGCATCGGCATGCTTTTCACGTCGTTTGGTAGAAATCCACGTGCGCGTTCTGCCAAAAGCACCATTTGCATGCATATCGTGTGGTTTTGCAGAAAACTGCGTCCGCGTCTACCAAAAGATGCATGTGCATGCTTAAAACGCGTTTTGGCACTAATCCAAGTGCGGGTGCTAAAAAGAGCACCATCGGCATGCTTTTCACGTCGTTTGGTAGAAATCCATGTGCGCGTTCTGCCAAAAGCACCATTTGCATGCATATCGTGTGGTTTCGCAGAAAACTGCGTCCGCGTCTACCAAAAGATGCATGTGCATGCTTAAAACGCGTTTTGGCACAAATCCATGTGCGGGTGCTAAAAAGAGGAGCATCGGCATGCTTTTCACGTCGTTTGGCAGAAATCCACGTGCGCGTTCTGCCAAAAGTACCATTTGCATGCATATCGTGTGGTTTTGCAGAAAACTGCGTCCGCGTCTACCAAAATATGCATGTGCATGCTTAAAACGCGTTTTGGCACAAATCCATGTGCGGGTGCTAAAAAGAGCAGCATCGGCATGCTTTTCACGTCGTTTGGTAGAAATCCACGTGCGCATTCTGCCAAAAGCACCATTTGCATGCATATCGTGTGGTTTTGCAGAAAACTGCGTCCGCGTCTACCAAAAGATGCATGTGCATGCTTAAAACGCGTTTTGGCACAAATCCATGTGCGGGTGCTAAAAAGAGCAGCATCGGCATGCTTTTCACGTCGTTTGGTAGAAATCTACGTGCGCGTTCTGCCAAAAGCACCATTTGCATGCATATCGTGTGGTTTTGCAGAAAACTGCGTCCGCGTCTACCAAAAGATGCATGTGCATGCTTAAAACGCGTTTTGGCACAAATCCATGTGCGGGTGCTAAAAAGAGCAGCATCGGCATGCTTTTCACGTCGTTTGGTAGAAATCCACGTGCGCGTTCTGCCAAAAGCACCATTTGCATGGATATCGTGTGGTTTTGCAGAAAACTGCGTCCGCGTCTACCAAAAGATGCACGTGCATGCTTAAAACGCGTTTTGCCACAAATCCATGTGCGGGTGCTAAGAAGAGCAGCATCGGCATGCTTTTCACGTCTATTGGTAGAAATCCACGTGCGCGTTCTGCCAAAAGCACCATTTGCATGCATATCGTGTGGTTTTGCAGAAAACTGCGTCCGGGTCTACCAAAAGATGCATGTGCATGCTTAAAACGCGTTTTGGCGCAAATCCATGTGCGGGTGCTAAAAAGAGCAGCATCGGCATGCTTTTCATGTCGTTTGGTAGAAATCCACGTGCGCGTTCTGCCAAAAGCACCATTTGCATGCATATCGTGTGGTTTTGCAGAAAACTGTGTCCGCGTCTACCAAAAGATGCATGTGAATGCTGAAACCGCGTTTTGGCACAAATCCATGTGCGGTTGCTAAAAAGAGCAGCATCGGCATGCTTTTCACGTCGTTTGGTAGAAATCCACGTGCGCGTTCTGCCAAAAGCACCATTTGCATGCATATCGTGTGGCTTTGCAGAAAACTGCGTCCGCGTCTACCAAAAGATGCATGTGCATGCTTAAAACGCGTTTTGGCACAAATCCATGTGCGGGTGCTAAAAAGAGCAGCATCGGCATGCTTTTCACGTCGTTTGGTAGAAATCCACGTGCGCGTTCTGCCAAAAGCACCATTTGCATGCATATCGTGTGGTTTTGCAGAAAACTGCGTCCGCGTCTACCAAAAGATGCATGTGCATGCTTAAAACGCGTTTTGGCACAAATCCATGTGCGGTTGCTAAAAAGAGCAGCATCGGCATGCTTTTCACGTCGTTTGGTAGAAATCCACGTGCGCGTTCTGCCAAAAGCACCATTTGCATGCATATCGTGTGGCTTTGCAGAAAACTGCGTCCGCGTCTACCAAAAGATGCATGTGCATGCTTAAAACGCGTTTTGGCAGAAATCCATGTGCGGGTGCTAAAAAGAGCAGCATCGGCATGCTTTTCACGTCGTTTGGTAGAAATCCACGTGCGCGTTCTGCCAAAAGCACCATTTGCATGCATATCGTGTGGTTTTGCAGAAAACT
Source organism: Dermacentor variabilis (assembly GCF_050947875.1). Taxonomy (NCBI): domain Eukaryota; kingdom Metazoa; phylum Arthropoda; class Arachnida; order Ixodida; family Ixodidae; genus Dermacentor; species Dermacentor variabilis. Next base: position 32,479 of record NW_027460629.1, on the reverse strand, counting down.
GTGTCCGCGTCTACCAAAAGATGCATGTGAATGCTGAAACCGCGTTTTGGCACAAATCCATCTGCGGTTGCTAAAAAGAGCAGCATCGGCATGCTTTTCACGTCGTTTGGTAGAAATCCACGTGCGCGTTCAGCCAAAAGCACCATTTGCATGCATATCGTGTGGCTTTGCAGAAAACTGCGTCCGCGTCTACCAAAAGATGCATGTGCATGCTTAAAACGCGTTTTGGCACAAATCCATGTGCGGGTGCTAAAAAGAGCAGCATCGGCATGCTTTTCCCGTCGTTTGGTAGAAATCCACGTGCGCGTTCTACCAAAAGCACCATTTGCATGCATATCGTGTGGTTTTGCAGAAAACTGCGTCCGCGTCTACCAAAAGATGCATGTGCATGCTTAAAACGCGTTTTGGCACAAATCCATGTGCGGGTGCTAAAAAAAGCAGCATCGGCATGCTTTTCACGTCGTTTGGTAGAAATCCACGTGCGCTTTCTGCCAAAAGCACCATTTGCAGGCATATCGTGTGGTTTTGCAGAAAACTGCGTCCGCGTCTACCAAAAGATGCATGTGCATGCTTAAAACGCGTTTTGGCACAAATCCACGTGCGGGTGCTAAAAAGAGCAGCATCGGCATGCTTTTGACGTCGTTTGGTAGAAATCTACGTGCGCGTTCTGCCAAAAGCACCATTTGCATGCATATCGTGTGGTTTTGCAGAAAACTGCGTCCGCGTCTACCAAAAGATGCATGTGCATGCTTAAAACGCGTTTTGGCACAAATCCATGTGCGGGTGCTAAAAAGAGCAGCATCGGCATGCTTTTCACGTCGTTTGTAGAAATCCACGTGCGCGTTCTGCCAAAAGCACCATTTGCATGCATATCGTGTGGTTTTGCAGAAAACTGCGTCAGCGTCTACCAAAAGATGCATGTGCATGCTTAAAACGCGTTTTGGCACAAAACAATGTGCGGGTGCTAAAAAGAGCAGCATCGGCATGCTTTTAACGTCGTTTGGGAGAAATCCACGTGCGCGTTCTGCCAAAAGCACCATTTGCATGCATATCGTGTGGTTTTGCAGAAAACTGCGTCCGCGTCTACCAAAAGATGCATGTGCATGCTTAAAACGCGTTTTGGCACAAATCCATGTGCGGGTGCTAAAAAGAGCAGCATCGGCATGCTTTTCACGTCGTTTGGTAGAAATCCACGTGCGCGTTCTGCCAAAAGCCCCATTTGCATGCATATCGTGTGGTTTTGCAGAAAACTGCGTCCGCGTCTACCAAAAGATACATGTGCATGCTTAAAACGCGTTTTGGCACAAATCCATGTGCGGGTGCTAAAAGAGCAGCATCGGCATGCTTTTCACTTCTTTTGGTAGAAATCCACGTGCGCGTTCTGCCGAAAGCACCATTTGCATGCATATCGTGTGGTTTTGCAGAAAACTGCGTCCGCGTCTACCAAAAGATGCATGTGCATGCTTAAAACGCGTTTTGGCACAAATCCATGTGCGCGTGCTAAAAAGAGCAGCATCGGCATGCTTTTCACATCGTTTGGTAGAAATCCACGTGCGCGTTCTGCCAAAAGCACCATTTGCATGCATATCGTGTGGTTTTCCAGAAAACTGCGTCCGCGTCTACCAAAAGATGCATGTGCATGCTTAAAACGCGTTTTGGCACAAATCCACGTGCGGGTGCTAAAAAGAGCAGCATCGGCATGCTTTTGACGTCGTTTGGTAGAAATCCACGTGCGCGTTCTGCCAAAAGCACCATTTGCATGCACATCGTGTGGTTTTGCAGAAAACTGCGTCCGCGTCTACCAAAAGATGCATGTGCATGCTTAAAACGCGTTTTGGCACAAATCCATGTGCGGGTGCTAAAAAGAGCAGCATCGGCATGCTTTTCACGTCGTTTGGTAGAAATCCACGTGCGCGTTCTGCCAAAAGCCCCATTTGCATGCATATCGTGTGGTTTTGCAGAAAACTGCGTCCGCGTCTACCAAAAGATGCATGTGCATGCTTAAAACGCGTTTTGGCACAAATCCATGTGCGGGTGCTAAAAGAGCAGCATCGGCATGCTTTTCACTTCTTTTGGTAGAAATCCACGTGCGCGTTCTGCCAAAAGCACCATTTGCATGCATATCGTGTGGTTTTGCAGAAAACTGCGTCCGCGTCTACCAAAAGATGCATGTGCATGCTTAAAACGCGTTTTGGCACAAATCCATGTGCGGGTGCTAAAAAGAGCAGCATCGGCATGCTTTTCACATCGTTTGGTAGAAATCCACGTGCGCGTTCTGCCAAAAGCACCATTTGCATGCATATCGTGTGGTTTTGCAGAAAACTGCGTCCGCGTCTACCAAAAGATGCATGTGCATGCTTAAAACGCGTTTTGGCACAAATCCACGTGCGGGTGCTAAAAAGAGCAGCATCGGCATGCTTTTGACGTCGTTTGGTAGAAATCCACGTGCGCGTTCTGCCAAAAGCACCATTTGCATGCACATCGTGTGGTTTTGCAGAAAACTGCGTCCGCGTCTACCAAAAGATGCATGTGCATGCTTAAAACGCGTTTTGGCACAAATCCACGTGCGGGTGCTAAAAGGAGCAGCATCGGCATGCTTTTGACGTCGTTTGGTAGAAATCCACGTGCGCGTTCTGCCAAAAGCACCATTTGCATGCATATCGTGTGGTTTTGCAGAAAACTGCGTCCGCGTCTACCAAAAGATGCATGTGCATGCTTAAAACGCGTTTTGGCACAAATCCATGTGCGGGTGCTAAAAAGAGCAGCATCGGCATGCTTTTCACGTCGTTTGGTAGAAATCCACGTGCGCCTTCTGCCAAAAGCACCATTTTCATGCATATCGTGTGGTTTTGCAGAAAACTGCGTCCGCGTCTACCAAAAGATGCATGTGCATGCTTAAAACGCATTTTGGCACAAATCCATGTGCGGGTGCTAAAAAGAGCAGCATCGGCATGCTTTTCACGTCGTTTGGTAGAAATCCACGTGCGCGTTCTGCCAAAAGCACCATTTGCATGCATATCGTGTGGTTTTGCAGAAAACTGCGTCCGCGTCTACCAAAAGATGCATGTGCATGCTTAAAACGCGTTTTGGCACAAATCCATGTGCGGTTGCTAAAAAGAGCAGCATCGGCATGCTTTTCACGTCGTATGTAGAAATCCACGTGCGCGTTCTGCCAAAAGCACCATTTGCATGCATATCGTGTGGTTTTGCAGAAAACTGCGTCGGCGTCTACCAAAAGATGCATGTGCATGCTTAAAACGCGTTTTGGCACAAATCCATGTGCGGGTGCTAAAAAGAGCAGCATCGGCATGCTTTTCACGTCGTTTGGCAGAAATCCACGTGCGCGTTCTGCCAAAAGCACCATTTGCATGCATATCGTGTGGTTTTGCAGAAAACTGCGTCCGCGTCTACCAAAAGATGCATGTGCATGCTTAAAACGCGTTTTGGCACAAATTCATGTGCGGGTGCTAAAAAGAGCAGCATCGGCATGCTTTTCACGTCGTTTGGTAGAAATCCACGTGCGCGTTCTGCCAAAAGCCCCATTTGCATGCATATCGTGTGGTTTTGCAGAAAACTGCGTCCGCGTCTACCAAAAGATGCATGTGCATGCTTAAAACGCGTTTTGGCACAAATCCATGTGCGGGTGCTAAAAGAGCAGCATCGGCATGCTTTTCACTTCTTTTGGTAGAAATCCACGTGCGCGTTCTGCCAAAAGCACCATTTGCATGCATATCGTGTGGTTTTGCAGAAAACTGCGTCCGCGTCTACCAAAAGATGCATGTGCATGCTTAAAACGCGTTTTGGCACAAATCCATGTGCGGGTGCTAAAAAGAGCAGCATCGGCATGCTTTTCACATCGTTTGGTAGAAATCCACGCGCGCGTTCTGCCAAAGCACCATTTGCATGCATATCGTGTGGTTTTGCAGAAAACTGCGTCCGCGTCTACCAAAAGATGCATGTGCATGCTTAAAACGCGTTTTGGCGCAAATCCACGTGCGGGTGCTAAAAAGAGCAGCATCGGCATGCTTTTGACGTCGTTTGGTAGAAATCCACGTGCGCGTTCTGCCAAAAGCACCATTTGCATGCACATCGTGTGGTTTTGCAGAAAACTGCGTCCGCGTCTACCAAAAGATGCATGTGCATGCTTAAAACGCGTTTTGGCACAAATCCATGTGCGGGTGCTAAAAAGAGCAGCATCGGCATGCTTTTCACGTCGTTTGGTAGAAATCCACGTGCGCGTTCTGCCAAAAGCCCCATTTGCATGCATATCGTGTGGTTTTGCAGAAAACTGCGTCCGCGTCTACCAAAAGATGCATGTGCATGCTTAAAACGCGTTTTGGCACACATCCATGTGCGGGTGCTAAAAGAGCAGCATCGGCATGCTTTTCACTTCTTTTGGTAGAAATCCACGTGCGCGTTCTGCCAAAAGCACCATTTGCATGCATATCGTGTGGTTTTGCAGAAAACTGCGTCCGCGTCTACCAAAAGATGCATGTGCATGCTTAAAACGCGTTTTGGCACAAATCCATGTGCGGGTGCTAAAAAGAGCAGCATCGGCATGCTTTTCACATCGTTTGGTAGAAATCCACGTGCGCGTTCTGCCAAAAGCACCATTTGCATGCATATCGTGTGGTTTTGCAGAAAACTGCGTCCGCGTCTACCAAAAGATGCATGTGCATGCTTAAAACGCGTTTTGGCACAAATCCACGTGCGGGTGCTAAAAAGAGCAGCATCGGCATGCTTTTGACGTCGTTTGGTAGAAATCCACGTGCGCGTTCTGCCAAAAGCACCATTTGCATGCACATCGTGTGGTTTTGCAGAAAACTGCGTCCGCGTCTACCAAAAGATGCATGTGCATGCTTAAAACGCGTTTTGGCACAAATCCACGTGCGGGTGCTAAAAAGAGCAGCATCGGCATGCTTTTGACGTCGTTTGGTAGAAATCCACGTGCGCGTTCTGGCAAAAGCACCATTTGCATGCATATCGTGTGGTTTTGCAGAAAACTGCGTCCGCGTCTACCAAAAGATGCATGTGCATGCTTAAAACGCGTTTTGGCACAAATCCATGTGCGGGCGCCAAAAAGAGCAGCATCGGCATGCTTTTCACGTCGTTTGGTAGAAATCCACGTGCGCGTTCTGCCAAAAGCACCATTTTCATGCATATCGTGTGGTTTTGCAGAAAACTGCGTCCGCGTCTACCAAAAGATGCATGTGCATGCTTAAAACGTGTTTTGGCACAAATCCATGTGCGGGTGCTAAAAAGAGCAGCATCGGCATGCTTTTCACGTCGTTTGGTGGAAATCCACGTGCGCGTTCTGCCAAAAGCACCATTTGCATGCATATCGTGTGGTTTTGCAGAAAACTGCGTCCGCGTCTACCAAAATATGCATGTGCATGCTTAAAACGCGTTTTGGCACAAATCCATGTGCGGGTGCTAAAAAGAGCAGCATCGGCATGCTTTTCACGTCGTTTGGTAGAAATCCACGTGCGCCTTCTGCCAAAAGCACCATTTTCATGCATATAGTGTGGTTTTGCTTGCAGAAAACTGCATCCGCGTCTACCAAAAGATGCATGTGCATGCTTAAAACGCGTTTTGGCACAAATCCATGTGCGGGTGCTAAAAAGAGCAGCATCGGCATGCTTTTCACGTCGTTTGGTAGAAATCCACGTGCGCGTTCTGCCAAAAGCACCATTTGCATGGATATCGTGTGGTTTTGCAGAAAACTGCGTCCGCGTCTACCAAAAGATGCATGTGCATGCTTAAAACGCGTTTTGCCACAAATCCATGTGCGGGTGCTAAAAAGAGCAGCATCGGCATGCTTTTCACGTCGTTTGGTAGAAATCCACGTGCGCGTTCTGCCAAAAGCACCATTTGCATGCATATCGTGTGGTTTCGCAGAAAACTGCGTCCGCGTCTACCAAAAGATGCATGTGCATGCTTAAAACGCGTTTTGGCACAAATCCATGTGCGGGTGCTAAAAAGAGCAGCATCGGCATGCTTTTCACGTCGTTTGGTAGAAATCCACGTGCGCGTTCTGCCAAAAGCACCATTTGCATGCATATCGTGTGGTTTTGCAGAAAACTGCGTCCGCGTCTACCAAAAGATGCATGTGCATGCTTAAAACGCGTTTTGGCACAAATCCATGTGCGGGTGCTAAAAAGAGCAGCATCGGCATGCTTTTCACGTCGTTTGGTAGAAATCCACGTGCGCGTTCTGCCAAAAGCACCATTTGCATGCATATCGTGTGGTTTTGCAGAAAACTGCGTCCGCGTCTACCAAAAGATGCATGTGCATGCTTAAAACGCGTTTTGGCACAAATCCATGTGCGGGTGCTAAAAAGAGCAGCATCGGCATGCTTTTCACGTCGTTTGGTAGAAATCCACGTGCGCGTTCTGCCAAAAGCACCATTTGCATGCATATCTTGTGGCTTTGCAGAAAACTGCGTCCGCGTCTACCAAAAGATGCATGTGCATGCTTAAAACGCGTTTTGGCACAAATCCATGTGCGGGTGCTAAAAAGAGCAGCATCGGCATGCTTTTCAAGTCGTTTGGTAGAAATCCACGTGCGCGTTCTGCCAAAAGCACCATTTGCATGCATATCGTGTGGTTTTGCAGAAAACTGTGTCCGCGTCTACCAAAAGATGCATGTGAATGCTGAAACCGCGTTTTGGCACAAATCCATGTGCGGTTGCTAAAAAGAGCAGCATCGGCATGCTTTTCACGTCGTTTGGTAGAAATCCACGTGCGCGTTCTGCCAAAAGCACCATTTGCATGCATATCGTGTGGCTTTGCAGAAAACTGCGTCCGCGTCTACCAAAAGATGCATGTGCATGCTTAAAACGCGTTTTGGCACAAATCCATGTGCGGGTGCTAAAAAGAGCAGCATCGGCATGCTTTTCACGTCGTTTGGTAGAAATCCACGTGCGCGTTCTGCCAAAAGCACCATTTGCTTGCATATCGTGTGGTTTTGCAGAAAACTGTGTCCGCGTCTACCAAAAGATGCATGTGAATGCTGAAACCGCGTTTTGGCACAAATCCATGTGCGGTTGCTAAAAAGAGCAGCATCGGCATGCTTTTCACGTCGTTTGGTAGAAATCCACGTGCGCGTTCTGCCAAAAGCACCATTTGCATGCATATCGTGTGGTTTTGCAGAAAACTGCGTCCGCGTCTACCAAAAGATGCATGTGCATGCTTAAAACGCGTTTTGGCACAAATCCATGTGCGGGTGCTAAAAGAGCAGCATCGGCATGCTTTTCACGTCGTTTGGTAGAAATCCACGTGCGCGTTCTGCCAAAAGCACCATTTGCATGCATATCGTGTGGTTTTGCAGAAAACTGCGTCCGCGTCTACCAAAAGATGCATGTGCATGCTTAAAACGCGTTTTGGCACAAATCCATGTGCGGGTGCTAAAAAGAACAGCATCGGCATGCTTTTCACATCGTTTGGTAGAAATCCACGTGCGCGTTCTGCCAAAAGCACCATTTGCATGCATATCGTGTGGTTTTGCATAAAACTGCGTCCGCGTCTAGCAAAAGGTGCATGTGCATGCTTAAAACGCGTTTTGGCACAAATCTATGTGCGGGTGCTAAAAAGAGCAGCATCGGCATGCTTTTCACGTCGTTTGGTAGAAATCCACGTGCGCGTTCTGCCTAAAGCACCATTTGCATGCATATCGTGTGGTTTAGTAGCAAACTGCGTCCGCGTCTACCAAAAGATTCATGTGCATGCTTAAAACGCGTTTTGGCACAAAACAATGTGCGGGTGCTAAAAAGAGCAGCATCGGCATGCTTTTCACGTCGTTTGGTAGAAATCCACGTGCGCGTTCTGCCAAAAGCACCATTTGCATGCATATCGTGTGGTTTTGCAGAAAACTGCGTCCGCGTCTACCAAAAGATGCATGTGCATGCTTAAAACGCGTTTTGCCACAAATCCATGTGCGGGTGCTATAAAGAGCAGCATCGGCATGCTTTTCACGTCGTTTGGTAGAAATCCACGTGCGCGTTCTGCCAAAAGCACCATTTGCATGCATATCGTGTGGTTTTGCAGAAAACTGCATCCGCGTCTACCAAAAGATGCATGTGCATGCTTAAAACGCGTTTTGGCACAAATCCATGTGCGGGTGCTAAAAAGAGCAGCATCGGCATGCTTTTCACGTCGTTTGGTAGAAATCCACGTGCGCGTTCTGCCAAAAGCACCATTTGCATGGATATCGTGTGGTTTTGCAGAAAACTGCGTCCGCGTCTACCAAAAGATGCATGTGCATGCTTAAAACGCGTTTTGCCACAAATCCATGTGCGGGTGCTAAAAAGAGCAGCATCGGCATGCTTTTCACGTCGTTTGGTAGAAATCCACGTGCGCGTTCTGCCAAAAGCACCATTTGCATGCATATCGTGTGGTTTTACAGAAAACTGCGTCCGCGTCTACCAAAAGATGCATGCCCTATTGAAAATTTGCCCGATGCTGGGCATAGTGGAATCCATCATCCATCATCATGGTGGATTATGGTAGTGGGTGGCATGCTGGGTGACGGGTGGCATGGTGGGTGCTGGGTGACATGGTGGGTGCTGGGTGACATGGTGGGTGACGGGTGGCACGGTGGGTGCTGGGCGGCATGGTGGTTGCTGGGCACGGCGGGTGCTGGGCAGCATGGTGGTTGCTGGGCACAGTGGGTGCTGGGCGGCACGGTGGGTGATGGGTGGCACGGTGGGCACTGGGTTGGATATCATCGTGGGCGCAGCACGTCAAAGGCAAGTTGTGTGATGAATTGAAGGAGCAGCCATTGCCATTCGGAAGCTCATGACGGGTTATCTTTATGTGATGTTGAGTCTTGTGAAGTGTACAGTCTGTATATACATGTTGCCAAGATGCGGCTATTTTCATGCCATAACAAATCAATATGTAAAGCACCATACTACGTAGCATATCATCACACTTTATTGAAAAAGCATCACTGGACTTGTACTATATTTACTTTTCCACTCGCTTGCTCTGGCGTCCTGCTTGTGTAAAAGAGAGCTCCAAAGGTGCTTTCGCAGGGAAGCAAGGTGGTTCTCCGGATGTGGTGCAGGCGGCATCATTGGATGGTCACTTATGTATTTCGCCAGGCAGTCTAAAAGGAGAGTGCAATAAATATATAAGTAAATTGTTTTCCAATGATTTCTAGCAATAAGTGAATGAAGGAAATCTGCTCTAATCACTTCAAAAAAAGTTTAAGATAACAAAATGCAGCAAATGTCACACACAAACATGCTACCCAGGACGCAAGCCAGCACAGGTTTATTTGCAGTGAGAATGCATACACATGCATCACATTGTTTTGCAGATTTACATGGAATTTTTGTATGTTTTTTGCCAAAGCCACGCCTCTTCTCATCTGGAGGTTGGCTTAACTGCAAAATTTAGACACATGGGAGCTGTACTCAAAGCCTTATGGGGTGGATATTTGGCTTCTGATTTTGCATAATTTGTCTCCTCTTCAACCACCCAAATTCCTGTCAAATTCAGAGAGCCACAATTTGGCTACACTGTAACGCATGCAGGGGAGCTGCAAGGTGCAAGCTGTCTGATTTGTCCATTCTATCATTTGTTAGCTTTACTTGTTGCTCGTGCAGTTGGTGAGGAAGTCGTAACTTTAGCATTTGCCATATAGGCATAAAAGATTTCATGTAAAAGCTGTATAATGGCTGGCTTGCAAGCTTTATTTAGCTGCAAATGATGGCAACTAATGTTTTAAAGTGAAGCTTTTTTTGCCTCTTCTCCCAACATTACGGGCGCTGCAGCTGCTATGGTCTTGTCATGCGTGCCGTTGGATTTCTTGCAACATTACTAGATGGCGCTCACCTCTGCACATCCTGACCGGCGCTGCTGCCCCAGCATTTCACCGTTAGTGTGTATTGCACGTGCTGTGCTGGTTTTAATTTCTATGCGAGAAAAATGCAGCTGCTGGGCTGTGATAGTGTAAACATTAGAATCGTCCTTAGTCTGAAGAGAGCGCTTTGAGCTGGAATCTCAACAGTGTGTTGGCCATGTATGTAGAAGGAGCCCATTAACAGGCGCCAGCAAGGCGTGCACTCGACGTCGAGGACACCCCGACTTGAAAGAAGTGTCACACAGAACAGGAGCGTCTTCGCTACGCAGTGAAATGTAGTGCAGACCGCGAATTTATGTATACATTGTATACATACAATTACAATAGCTAATTGAAGTATGCACAGCCTCATAATTCAATTAAAGTTTAATATTTCTGCCATGATGCGGTGCGCCATGTGAGGCAATGACAACGCCCCATTCCTTCTCAGAGATTATGAACAATGACTCGCAACAACGCCTCAAGCAAACACATCTCCCTGTGTGTTCTGTGGGCTATGCAGACAAACAGAAGTGGTGCATGCAAGGTAATGCTTAACATCAACTCGCCACTTTCGTATTGGACTAAACACTGAAAAAATTACAAACTTGCCACTAACATCACCGTTAATTATTGTCAATCAAAGCAAACAATGTGTGCTTCATGTACATCAATTCTCACAGTGCATGGGATCTGCCATTTTTTTTCTACTTTTCAATCTCCATATTGCTACTTTGCTAAGGTAACCTACATCTTCAATGTAAAAAAAGCCCAAAGAAGCATCTTAACGTAATACAGAGCAATGTTTCATGCTCGTCTGTTTAAAAAAACATATTTATGTAGGAAATGAAATCTTCGGCAGAGTGTTGATGCGACTACAAGAGTACCTGGTACTTTGATCCATAAAACAATTGAATCTTGGCAGAAGAATGCCAGTTACAGCCACACTATACAGTCCTTTCTAATCCAGGCTGGCGGAAAGCGCTGGAATTCCGCATGATGCCCAGCACCTTGCTTTTCTTGGCACCGACAAGAGGCATGAAAATTTTAGGATGCTTTGCGTAGAACAAGATCAGCTATGCAGATCAGAGCGTACATGCGACTAATGTTCGAGGTGCTTTCTTTGTGTAGCAGTTCTTTCCTCATTCTTATGCTTAAATAAAATGAGATCACTGAAAGTATGCCGAAAGTGCTGACAGGCCATGTCTTACAAACTTCAATAATCAGAACATCTAAAATCAAGAAAGCGGCTGACAAATGGAATAGCACACAGTGGTATGAAGGTTATAAACATGGATGAGGTGCCTCAGAAAGGCTGACCAACTTTTGAGCTATTTTAGTCAAAAGTGGCCTGGTCAGCCTTGCCATGTTAGTTTTAAAGGACTAGTAGGGTGACATCACGTGCAGTTGTTGTCAGTGGCAGCTGGTTGTAAAGGGAGAGACTTTAAAGAGAATGAGCGCTGTCGTCTGAAGTCTGTAAGCATGGTTCCTAAGACGAGGGCACAAGACCGTGAGAATAGGAAGGCGGCGAGAAAAGAAACAAAAGAAAAGGAGAAAGAAAGAGATGCCAAGAGGCAAAAAAAGAAAGACAAGAAAAAGAAGGGCATGGGAGCGTGTTAAGGAAGTGAGGGGTTAGGGAGCATTCAGGAGTGTCATTGGCGGCATCTTTCTGCCGTTTTAGAAGAACTGGTCAGGCGGTCAGTGTGCGAGTAACAAAAAAGACCCCAAAAGATATCAGTTGAAAGAATGACTTGAGTAGCGTAGCAGCAACGCGTCGGGTAATGTTGAAGAAATTAAGATGGCGACAAGGAGTCTGGGATGCAATGTATGTGGTAGCTGGCAGGCAGAGGCATGGTGTTTTAGGGATGTCAGCCTCAGTAGCTCAACGCAGGTGTCGTCACAGTGGTATATAGAGCTGGTGATACCCTGTGTGACTGATGCGCAGAAAAACGTATCCTGGCATCTGGGATTTTTGATTGTGGTGGTGAGGGTGTTCAAAAAATATGATAGAAAATAGACAAAAGGGGGAACTGAAAGTGGAATAACAAATAGGAGGGTTACATGAGCAAAAGCGGGCGGAGGCAGGTGTACATGGCAAAAGGGGTCATACAGTTGATATAAACATTAAAACACGAAAGAATATATTAAATTGAGTAGTAAGTAGGTAAAAATTAGAAACGGTGGAATAGGTGAGGTTAAGAATTAAGTTTAGCTGGTGGCACAATGTGTTTTGCGCCTTGGTTGATGACATGAGGCTTTCCGATTTAAGTTACAGCTTTAAAGTTTTTAAAGATTCTAAGTTGCTGTGTTAAATTGATTCCTATTGGATGTAGGCATTTAAACTTGTGTATGAGGTATGATTCCAGATATTTCCTCTAGCGAGGTGAGCGGAAATTTGTAGTCTATGGAGCCTTGCTTTGTCACATATGACATGTTCATTGAAGTGGCTGGCTACTCCTTTAGGTAAATTGTTTTGTATCTGCGCGGTGACCGTCCAGTCTTTTATGATTTTTTTGTCCTGTCTCACCTATGTATTATTTGCTACAAGTGGCACATTCTAGACAGTAGACTACATTGCTTGATGTGCAGATGAAACTCGAAGTTATGTTGTTTGAGTAATTTGATGCTGTACTTATTACTGTAGTAGTAGATTAAATATGTTTGCATGTAGAGCACCCGGGCGGCCACAGGGACTGGTTCCTAACTTCGTTGTTTTTAGTTTGGCACATACAAGAATATCCTTAATATTATAGTGTTGCATCTCAAGACTACTCTGGGCAGGGCGGGAAAAATTTTGTTTCTGGTTGCTGGTGAGAATTGGGTAGTATGTATTGAGGATGTTGTTCATGTTTGGGAGTGTGAGGATTTAGTAGTAAGAAGAGGCGCTGTTCTTGTGATTCTAGGGTGGGGCTTGAGCACGTCGGCTCAGTCAAGTTTGGTTGCATCGGTGCAGGCTTTCTGAAGGGCACTCTTTCGGTGGTTCCCGTTTGATAGGGTTTCTTTAGGGTGATCAAGTCTATCTATGTAGTCTTGGTTTTCAACACACATGTGACGTAGCCATGTGCTTGGCCTTTAAAGATGCCTTCTTTGCAATGTGGCTTGATGGTGACTTGTATATTCTAGGTACTGTTGTTTGTCAAAAGGTTTCCATACAGCATTGTCATTAGTGTCCCAGTGTCAATGTATATTGTTTAGTCCAGAAAGTTTATGCGCTCCACTGAAGATTTTGATGCGAATTTTATTGTTGGCTGAAAAGAATTTAGAAATCCTACATATTTATCTAGGCTGTCTTGACCATGTCACCATATTATGAATATGTCGTCTATGTATCGTAGGTATGTGTGGGGCCTGTCAGTGCAGCGCAATAGGAAGTCTGTAGAATCCCCATAAATATGTTCGCATAAATATGTTTTCCCATGTACATCTGCTTCCGCCCGCTTTTGCTCATGCCACCCTCTTATTTGTTATTCCAGTTTCAGTTCAACCCCATATTTGTCTGTTCTTTATTCTATTTTTTCGAAACACCCTCACCAACATATTCTAAAATCCCAGGCGCCAGGATACCTTCTTCGGTGCCTCAGCCACACAGGGTATCGCCACTTCTGCATACCGCTGTGACGACACCTACGTTGAGCTACTGGGACTAACGTCCCTAGAAAGACCGTGCCGCTGCCTTCCAGCTACCCTATGCACTGCATTCCAGACTCCTTGCTGCCATCTTAACTCCTTCTAAATTATCCGACGCATTGCTGCTATGCTACTCAAGTCATTCTTTCAACTAATGTCTTTTCGGGTTGTTTTTGTTACTCGAGCACTGACCGCCACACCGGCTCCTTTAAAGCCACAAGAACATGCTGCCAAAGACACCCCTGAATGCTCCCTAACCTCTTGCTTCCCTAACACCTTCCTATGCCCTTCTTTTTCTTTTCTTGTTCTTTCTTTCCCTCTTGGTCTCTTTTTTTCTCCTTTTCTCCCCGCCTTCCCACTCGCACTATTGTTCCTACGTCTTAGGAATCATGCTTACAGACATCAGGTGACCGCGCTCATTCTCCTTCAAGTCTCTCCCTTTACAACCAGCCACTCCCGACAACTGCATGTGACGTCACTCTACTAACACTTTAAAACCAACATGCCGAGGATGACGAGGCAGCCTTTGAGAAGATAGGTCCTCCTAACGAAACGTTGGCCACCCTTTCCGAGGCACTTTATCCCTGTTTATAACTTTTACATCCCAATAATCAGAATAGTGTTTTGAAATTGCATGGCTGTGAATGCTGCAGATTGTAAAGCAGCACATCAGTTGACCACAGTCAACACTTTGGACGGCAGTAGTTTAAAAAGCTTCTTTTAGACCATACAATTTGCCAAGCTGTGTCGGAACCCAATTTTCTTGAGAAGCATTATTTCAAAAAAGTGAAATGAAAGCTGCAGCGTGAAAAGCTACAATAACGCATGCCAAGTCTACATTAGAAATTTCAAAGACAATGAGGTGCTTAAATGTTCACTTCTGTTAAGACAATGCAAGCGGTGAATGCAAGCTATCAAGGCCCTGTCAAAATTAACCGCTCGTGTAGCCACCCGACTTTCTTGATTGTTTTTAATTCAAACTGATTATGGGGGAAACTTTGTGGGCGATTTTCGCCGGAAACCCATATCCCGAAATTATCTTGTGCTGTTTTTCATACCCACAGAGACATTTAAATTGTGTGTCGAGACACAGTGCAGTGCATACAGCAGAAGAAAAAGATATAATATATAGGCACTTGCCTCATTCTTGCTTTGGCATTTCTTGTCGCTCTGTATACATCATGTAATGCTAACTCTTTCAGATAACTTGTAGATATGCAGTTATGTTTCTCAAATGAGGTGACTGTTGACTTACTCTTCAAAGCAGCCACTTTCTCCGGTGTTGCCGGAAGCTTCCAAGATGCGCGGCACATTGTCCGGCAGGCCTGTCCAGTCAGGCTGCTTTCACCTGCTTGCACTGGTGTCCACAGGTGCCATGCCACCTCTAATGGGCACTTTCCGTCAGAAGCAGACTTGAATATGTAATGCCACTTGTTGAGTGGCATCACAAATCCCACACCAATCTGTACCTGCAATAGATATGAAGTGTTTTTTTCCTGAGCAGTATTCTTAACACTAAAACGCAATTGTATAAAACAATATGATATAGGTTAATTAGATCCGTCAATTTCTGATGCAACTCTATAATTTCCTATTTCTGCCCCTCGAACAAGTTTAAAAAAAACTGGGGTTAAACCCAACCTCACCAAGAAATTCATTTTTGTGTAAAGGATTAAACTAATAAAATTTTCCCATTTTAAGGGCAGCAAACACTCATATTTCGTACAGTCTAACCTTGCAATAATGAAATTAACAGAGAAAGCGAAACAATTGATTCAAATAGGCGCACCGCCATGCAGAGAACAGTGCAAGAACGAGTGACGTCAAGGCCTCCAAGATTGCAGTGTCACACGGAGAACAGTGCAGCACGTTACCTAGAGACCTACGCGCGCCAGTCTCCAAAATCCACCACCATCACACACTACATGGCCTTGTTCTAAAGAACATTGGAGACATGCCTTGAAAGTAAGATTACCCTTGCATGGTTGAAAACAAGTGAATTCCCTTGTGGGCTCTGAAAACCACTCGCACCACTCACTGATCTCAGCAGTTATATTTTCGTCATGACTAAACTGCAGCGACGAATGCGCCAAGTCCCGTCACTACTTCAAACTTCAGAACTCAGTGTGCACGCTCCTTTTACTGCGACCAGGTTTGAAATGTTTGTTGTAACAGTACAGCGCTAGTACAGCGGCAGCGGAATTCTCTTTAGGGACAATTGCACCTTCTACATCTTTTTGTAGGTTTTTGCGCAATATGTGCGTTGCTGTTTTTTGTCATTAAGCCCTTCAGTTGATGTCTAGCGCCCATTCAGACTGTGTCTCTTTGTGTGTGTGTGTGCCCTTGCAC
Organism: Dermacentor variabilis; assembly: GCF_050947875.1. NCBI lineage: Eukaryota > Metazoa > Arthropoda > Arachnida > Ixodida > Ixodidae > Dermacentor > Dermacentor variabilis. The sequence goes on along the minus strand of NW_027460629.1, from coordinate 16,657 downwards.
TTGTCATGATGTCCAAGTTCAGCTACCACCAACTAGAACTAACTTTTGCATTAATCAGAAGTACATATTAGCACGCTTTATAAAAAGCCAAAGGATTAGCACTATGCTGACCGGAAATGAGAAATGGTAAGAATATTCTGGCTGAAAACAACATTTCATGTTTATCAACACTGACGGGCAAGTAATTAAGAAAGTTGGTGTACGTTAATGTTTACCTTTTGAGTGATACAAGGGACAAAAAGAAGACAACAAGACACAAAAGCTACCAATTCAACATTATATTTGGTGCAAAAATTTAAGATAATATTTATACTGCGTATGCCCTTGCACTGCACAAGCGATCTTTTAAGACAAAGGGCACAAGTTGCAATACAAATGTACAAAATGATGATAAACAGTACTTGCATAAAAATAGAACAAATAAGCACAGAGTGATCACTATTCCGTGTCATTTAGAGAGTATTCCTCTTTGTAATGCAATCATAATGAGCACTGGCTGACAGATGTCCCTCTTTTTTAAATGGTATACCTCAGTGATATTGTTGATCAATCGGTTGCCTTAAGTAAACAAAAGAGATGAACAATCTAAATCTGGCGTACATCACCAGTTGTGTCAATGCATTGTCAAGTGGGACGAGCATGCTTGTCCCTTGAGTGAATAATGGTGCTCTCCTGGGCACATGCTTATACAGCGGCCAGTCTGCCCCATGTACAAGACCGTCTATTCTTAGTACGAAGATGGTGCAGAGTGGCCGAACTCCGCGGATTGCCAGCGCGCATTGCATGGCTGTGCAACGGAGCTAAGCAGCGCAGGCGCACAGGGGCTTAGAGGTGGGACTTCATGTCATGTGTCATCCGCTAAAGCATGGCGTGCTCCCGCACTTTAGCAGATGACACGAAGCTCCACATCCCCCCTGCGCCATGCACGCTGGCACTCCGCGGGGCGTGGTCACGCTGAGTCGTGTTCGTGCCAAGAGTTGACGACCCTGTGCATTTGACCAAACATACACATGAACAGAGGCATAGAATACACTACTAATGACGGACACAAGACATATTTAGTGGTAATTTATACAAATATCCTTTGCCTGGACGCCTTTCTCAATGCGCTTGTGGAATGCTATGCACACATATTTCGAGAGAAAAAATAAAGTAGGCAGGTATGCCGCACAGTCCACAAGTGAACTGAGAAAAGCGAGCAGGCAAGCGAGGTACGCTTGGTTAAACATACCACGAAATATGTATAGTGTGTGTTAGGGGCAGTGTACTGCATTCCAATGTTAGGAAGCTGACAGGCCAGGAACTAAATATGTACCAAAGAAATCACCACATTTTACTGAGAAGACCGGCATGCTCGTCTGACTTGGCCATGCATTGCCGCGATTGGGCTTTAGGCCAGATTAAATTAGTTTATCTGTTTCCACCCACGGTGAAAAATTGACAAGAGAAATCAGAGAGGCATACCACAAGACGTGTGAGCAAGCCCCCATTATGAATGCATGAAAAAAGGCGTCCTTTCTAGATGACAAGGGATAGAAATTAGTCTGACTATTCACCTTTTTTTACGCAAATACTGTTTATTGTGATTTTTTGCCTTTGTATTACAACTCACATTTTCCTTCTGAAGGAACTTGTGCACAATATAAGCACACATTCAGTGTTATTTTTATTCCTTCTATCAAAATATTCAGTCATCACTGGTCATGTTGTATGGTCTCCCTTCCTTCACTGTGTAAATTTTGTCCTCAAGTTATATGAACTGACTGGCAAACTCAAAACGACACTACAAATTTCACCTAGAGGATACGGCTGGTTCTCAGAAAATGCACCAATACGGCGACAGGTGTCTGTTGGCACACTGTAGCAATAATGGGTGGAAGCTACCTTTGACATTGCTGCAATACATCAGTTGTCACATGGCTACAACCTTTAAGAAACAACAGAAATGTAAGTGCACAGCAAAAACAAGCAGGTTCATCAACCACAAATTTGACTTCAGCAGCCAGAACATAAGACAGTTTCATGTAGCTAAAGCATTAGCTAATATGTGGAAAATACATGCACAAGCACCCTTAGCTTGAGATACCTGCATACCAACATAAAACCATGAGTTGCAGTGCATATGATGCTTGTTCTTGACACTAGTATTTTGTGAAAAATACTTTTTGGATTACGTACCATGCTTTCAATTCATTTGCCCAGTAATCAAAGGCTTTTGACAGCATTACACTTTGTACTTGCTAGTTGAAAATATTCTCACGTGAACAGCACCAAGCAGAATAAATAGAAGACTGCCCACTGTGCTAACCAAATATGTGGAGAGACCCAAAGTAATAGAATTATTTCTGGACCGCTGTAGACTTAGAGCTTGTTGGCTGATAGTCACTATTAAAATTACACCACTGCCAAGCAGATGTTCTGTGTGGTGCTGTTGAAATCAAGTTCACTTGATGAGCAACATAGCAATAACCAGCAAATGCTTTAGCAATAGCGAGCAGGCAATCTTGCATGTGCAAAACTGCATGCTTATTTAATGATAGTGCATCAATAGACTGAACTATGTACCAACTATGTGGTCTATGCAGTATAGACAAAGTCGAAAACGATGCAACTGGACACAGACTCTGCCACAATGCCTACTTGCATGAATGGGTATAGCTTAAGAAGAATATAAATAAATGTAGAGAAAGAAAGCAAGCTTACTAGAAAACTCTTCACTGCTGTAGTACTTACAGCACAGTGAATACTGGCCTTCATTTACCATTTAAAGAAATTCAAGCTCGTGTCTATTGTTCTGGGAACTTGAGAAATAATTGTGAAAAAATGGAGAAGGTTGGGCTAGTTGGCGTTGACACAGCTCCTGTGACATAGTTACTAGCACAAACAAGGCGTACGGAATAAAGGTCGGACTAGCCAAAGCGGTAGACTTCAACTGACAAGCTTTATTCAGAAGAAACATGCAAACAGGCCACCGCATGCTCAGTTAATGTGGAGACAGATGCATAAACGAATGTGCCACATAGGGGATAACGAAATGCACATAGAAGCTGATAAGCATCCACAAGAAGCCATTACAAAGCATTCACCAGATTTTTCTGAAGACAACACTTATTTATTAGCTGGTACCAGTGATGGAGTGCTTATGCATTCATCAGCAGCTTTCGAAATGCAAAACACCTCAAACATTTCCCTATATAACTGCCTGGCAAACTGACTGAGCACTTGTGTGCTATGAAAACATGGGGAGCACTTATGGGTACTTTAACAGTGATCAGCCAAGTAGCCAGCGCCTGTGAGAGCATTTACAGCATTCCGGTACTCCCCAAGCCACTCATTCAGGCACCTGTTTGTTCAATATACCACTTTCCACAGGGAAGTGCAATGTAGCATACCACCACTACATTTCAGTTAACAAAGCAGGTGACATGCTCCTTAGTGCATGTACTTTGACGCCCGGCAATGTTTACCAACTTGCATATTCTTGTGAGCATTAGCGGTGCTGAAAAAATGCCTACGCCAAACTTGTTCGCCACCTTTCTTCTAGGCGGTGGGACACCCTGTGTATGTATGGCAGAGCTGCACGGCTACCACTGGGACATGCGTTACTGCACGTCCAGTGGGCAATGTGGTAGTGCTAATGACTTTCTTGTTGTGCTGGCTTTGCTGTTAAAAACATTGTGGGTGTTTTCGAACAGTGTTCAGTAGGACTCAAGTTCACACATGAGTTGCCAGAAGATGATCACCTGCAATCATTCGATATTCGTATAATTTGAAATCATACTTTCCTTATTATATATACTCTCTTAGGAAAACGAAGCCCTTGCTCGACTACCGTTTGGCATACTCCATGTTAAAGGATGCATAGCTCCTAGCTGCCCGAGAGCTGTTCTGGTTAAATCTTGTGCACCAGGTTTCCTGCAGCGCTCAGCAACAAGCGAGTCATTTATGTAGGGCCAGGTATCTCGATAACACTTTGGTGTCAACTACTGGGAGCCTCATTAAAGAGGTAAAAACAGATCTGGCAGCTGCTCGGTGCAATAACGCACGTGCCAGTGGGCGCCCTGTGGCTGCGCCATCTGTACATGGGGTGTCCCAACACCTAAACAATGTGGCAAACCAGTGCAGTGTAGGTGTTTTCTTCAGCGCCACTAGAGCTCGCAAGAATGTGCAGGTTGGTAAGCAACGCCGCGAATCAGGGTACATGCACTAAGGAGCATGTCACCCACTTTTTTAACTGCAATGTGGGGGTGGTATACAAGATTTCACTTCCCTGTAGAAAGTGCTGTATTGGACAAAAGGGCAGGTTCTTGAATGAGAGGCTTAGGGAGCACCGGAACGCTGTAAACACTCTAGCAGGCACTGCCCATTTGGCTGACCACTGCCGAAGATGTGCTCGTAAATGCTACCTGTGTTTTCAAAACAAGCAAGTGCTCAGACGGTTTGGCAGGCAGTTAGATAAGGAAATATTTGGTGTTTGGCATTTCAAAGGCTAATGATAAATGTGTAAGCACTCCTTCACTGGAACTCACTGATAAAGGAGTGTTTGTTGTACCTTGAGAAGAACCTGCTGAATGCTTTGTAATGGTTTGTTGTGGGCAGTATTGGCTTTGTTGCGCATTTGGTTTCCTCCCATGTGGAACATTTATTTATGCATCTGTCTGCAGATATTTTTGAGCATAAGGTGGGGCCTCATTGCGTGTTTTCTGAATAAAGCTTGTAAGTTAAAGTCTAGTGCACTGTCTTGTCCAACTTTTTTCAATTAGTCTTGTTCGTGCAAGTAAACCTCACAATAATTTAATACCAATGTTAAACAATGGTAAGCATGCTGCATGCTTAGACCTGTGATATATTTGGCCCATTACAGTTTTAATCCTTACGTGTGCAGAAACTGCACAAGCGTGTAGCCTAAACGAAAAAAAAAGTGGATATAAAAGGTGTAACACAGGAAAGTTTCAAATCAATAAAACAAAATAACAAGAGGTAGATATAATGTGTACTAAGCAAAATAAAATGTAACGTGCAGCCAAGTGATTGATGCAAGAAAAAATAAACCTCAAGACATGTGAGGTCTAGTTTTAAAGTGAACAAGGTAATGTGTACATAATGTCTACAGACACAAATAAGCAGCAAGTTGAATAAAGTTGAGCAGATATTTAGCCTATTTAGTAAGCACTGCTGAGTAATATGTCCATAAACTTATTGACGAATGATACCGAGATCCTACTTTTGCAAACACATACACTTCAGTCATACCTGACCAGGCCATCCGATTACACACAGTGCTGCTGCAGCCATAGCTCCTCCCTGACGTGGACACTGTTGTTGGTCACGGCCTTGCCCCTGCAAGATAGGTTCTCTGTTAACTTATAGCAGTGGCACTTTAAAGAAGTCGTTGTGAACACATGCAAGGAGCACAGAAAAAGTCACAAAAACAATGTTTGCACCACTGCAGGGTGGGAACAGAGCACAAAGTCAAAGTTACTGATGAATATTGTGATAGTAGGGACCTCTTCATGACAATAAAATTTTTAAGACCTACAGCTACAGTACATTACAAACAAATGTTTGTTTACGTAACAATTCATTTTTTTTTCTATCAGTTAAGCAACTTTCCCTTGTCATCTCTAGTTATGTCAAAGTTATGTCAAAACACCTTGTCTCAAAACGTAAGCTGTAGTAGTAGCAAGCCGTAATTGCTTAAATTTTTTTGCCCGAACCCTATGAGGGAGATTTTGTGCGCGACGGCTTTGAGCGAGAAAACGGGCCGTCGCGCGAACATATCGCTCGTTCTTTGTCGCCTGGTTCTGGAAATCTAGAATTCGTCGCTCGTCGCCCAGAAGTGCTATGAGCGAACAGACAATAGCGCGAAGCCGGAATCGTACATCAGTCGAGTACTACCGCTTGTTGCACGGAACAAGCAAACGACTATTTTGATACGTGCAAGGTTAAGAACCTACTGCAAGACTTTAAAGAAATGTTTTACGCTGCTCCTTTGAGTAAAACACAGCAAACTAAATTAGTAAAGCACACTTTTGGCGCGTATTTGCTGCCCTCATACCGGCAACACCGGGGAGACGGCTCTCAATGTCGTCGCTCGCATAGGGTACGACTTGTACGGAACGAGCTAGCGCGACACCCATCTACATCGCGTCTCTGTCGCGCGCAAGACCGCTCGCATGGGGTACGACTTGTAGGGAACGAGCGAGCGCGACAACCATCTACATCGCGTCGCTGTCGCGCGCAAGATCACTTGCATGGTGTTTATACTTTTTCCCAATAACTGCTCACAAACCGACAACCGCGTAAACAGACATTATTTTCAACCTCGAAGCATAAGTAAGAGAGGAAACGTCATTGCAGTAAGAATAGGTAAAGAGGCAGATGAGTCTTTATTATCCAACTTTAGCAGAAAAGTGGCAGCTCGCGCAAATGAGGACTGTTGCCGAACCTAATCCCTCTCACCGGAAGGAAGCGCTCACCAAGACTTTCAATTTAGCATTAAGCCAATAAACTTGCGCAAGCAAATTATGTCAACCAACGCTCAGCAAGCATCGGCACAGTCAATGTCGTCGCGGGAGTTCGATTTCTTACGCTCGCAAGGCACTCTAGGCACACACGAGAAGCAAGCACAGCATGCGTGTACTCACCTTTTAAATGGTACGATGCGGTCAAAAAGCGCCCTCCAAGTTGCCGGAGCTGCAAAGTTATTCCGCATACATGCAGTTGCGTAGTGGACGACCTGCGGAACGCTAATAATGCGCATCATTTCTTTGCGGCGCCAACCGAACTCTCCACAACCACCACGGACAAAGGGAACGCACTCCATGGCATGAAAATCGTTGGTCCACGTTTGCCTGGCGCACCACGCATACCGCGAGTTTGCAGCGAGACACAAGCTATCTTCTGGCACTTTTGTGCACGCGAACTATGTCACAATTCATTACAGCAAACGCAAAAACACGATCAAACAAACACATCGGAGCAACTCGTACGACCGACAGCACATGTAAACAAGAGAACAAGATTGGTGGATGGATACTATGAGCAAGCACTTTGAAACGGGGTGGTGGGTGGCGCCACCTGTGAAATTGGGAGTTTGGTTGGCCTCCGCTATGACTAAAATAATAACCAGCACACACTCGCTTTGTGCCTTGTTGCGCCCAACTGCATATAGATGTTGCAATACATAAACAACCATCGCACAGTTTATATTATCCGCTATACTTTAGCGCAGAAAGAAATTCTATGACGTGTTTTCGATTTCGAGGAGCTTCCGTCGCATGCGGGCAGTAAAAAGATGGCCTTCGAGATTCGCATATGCCATTCTTAGGAAGCCTTCTCTGGGCTGTAATTTGAAGAAATATATATAAAAAGGTTTAGTAAACAAGAAAAAAAAAGGTGTGGAAAGTGAGGGGGTGGAGCCCCTAGCCCAGAACTCCACTGGCTTGTGCGGTCCGCCGTGCCTGGTCGAGGCTGGCGAGCCAAGTCTCCCATTGCTCCCTTCCGGAAAGTTTGCCGCCTACTTCCAGCTGTTTTGAAGCCCATCCATGCCCACCCACGACGCCTTGCGCTACTGCCCGTGCAACCTGCGCCGTCACTTCGTTTTAAACGACTTGTTGCTTTCGTCACCCTCTACTGTAGCAATAGAAATTGTTGACATGATCTCGGAGGTACACGTCTAGTGTGCGATGTTTCCGTGCGCGTTGTAACTTATTCAGTCAGAAAGCATCAAATCTACGAGAATTAATCGCTCGTGTGGCGCGGGTTACACCGTGTCATCCGCATTGCTTTCGTTTTGGTGTGGTGAATGTGTGCGTATTGCGCTCCTGTCGTGCATGCCTTCTGTATTTATCGTGCGGCGCACGAATATTCCTGGAAAAAACCGCATGTCTCTGCCGCGTGAATGTGTCCTATGTGGTGGTGCCAAAAATGTGCGGCGGTGTACAATATGTTCACAGCCAATTGAAGTGCTACCTTGCATTCCAGCGAATAGACGCGGCTGCTTATGCACGGTTTTATTCAGTGTTTCTTCATTAGCTTTGTGATTTACTTGCGTCTGCGATAGAATCCACAAGGTACCCCAGTTGAAGAAGACAGCAGGAATTCATGTCGCAACTAGAGAAATTTCTGTTGTACGACAGAAGTTCCTCACGTTTCCGTAGTTGACAGACATTCCTGACGTTACGACAGAAATTCTGATGTCGCAACAGAAGCATTCTGTCGCGAAGACCAAGATCTCTGAAGTCGCAACAGAAACGTTCTGTCGCGACAACAAGAGTTCTGAAGTCGGAACAACAACTTTCTATCATGACAGTGACTGACATTACGACAGCAATTCTGACGTCGCAACAGAAACATCCAGTCGCGAGGGCCAAGAGTTCTGAAGTCTCAACAGAAGCGCTTTCCATTGCTGCCCTTTAAAATTGTTTGTCAGTTTCGCATCGGTGGTGTGCACTGTACTTTTCTCTTGCGCGGTATTCAACCGTGCTTCTCTCAAGCCGCCAATGCTGATAGCACCGACACCGGTATTAAAGTCGACGTGGCCAATTGTTATAATTGTGCCGTGACGACGCGGCACCTACCCGCCTCCTCAAAATCGGTCGCTGATCAAAATCATACCATCTGCGGGAATGGCTGCGTATCCGTTTGTTTTATTTGGTAAGATGTGGCACACAAGCCTGTGGACTTACATGTGCGGTTACACTGTCACATTAGTTAATTTCCCAGAATTATTGCAGAAGCTTATGCGAAGCGGAAAAGAAGTTTTCGGTTGTTCCACAAAGTTGCCTAAAAACTTGTCTCGCTCGGGTCTCATTAATCTGGTACAGCGCTGCCGTGAGAAGCCAGTATGCTGTCAGAATGAAGACTCATCCACGAGTGTTTATGTAGCTATTTTGCGTTGAGCACACGAATTATGTGCGCGCTCAAAAGTGTAAAGAGCGAGAGACAACTGTCGAAATTAGCAGTAACAACCCTAACAATGTCCCCGGTCGCCGTTGTCTATTTCTGAATTTCTTATTCAATATGCACATCGTACAGCAAAATCGATGTTCTATCACTCCACGATGTACTACCTGTCGATGGTAACAACACTTGTGCTCTTCTAGAGATGCGGCAGCTGACGCGGTGGAGGGAACCCACATCTTTGCTTTTAAAATACAAATGTAAACAGCAACGGAGACAGTGGTTTTTACTGTTGACACAGCCAAAAAAAAAAAAAAAAAAAAAAAAAAGCGCCGTGGTGCCGTGGTAAGATGTTAGGCTCGTGATCCTTAGGTCCCAAGTTCGAATCCCGGTTGAGAAAATATTTTTTATACTTTTCTTTTTTTGTTTTAAGAAATTTACATTTTCCTTAAAGAGGTCTCTCAATTTTAAATTAAATATTGATCAGGTTGTGTTTTTAAAGTGGGACATGACGTCACATTGTGACTGATTTTGTCTTTGCCTTCTTCAATAAGTGTCCTGTTCCTGCTTGACAGTAAAATGCCTCTAGTGGGGTTGAAATATCATAGCAATCAAGCTGTAGAAATCGTACTATAAAGCAAAATTTTTCTTCACTATGTGTTTCACGAACCACCGAGTACACCCACCATTCACCCAGCATGCACACCATTTACCCACCATTTACATTTGACCCAGTACGTACATGCAGTATTCACCCAGCACATCCATCATTCACCCACCATTCCCACAGTTCACCCAGTATGTACCCACCATCCTCCCAGCACGCCCAGCATTCACCCACCATTTACACAGGTCACCCAGTAGTCATCCCACCATCCACCCACTACACCCACCATTCACCCAGCCCGCCCACCATTGAGACAAGTCACCCAGTATGTATCCCACCAATACATCCCACCATCTACCACTGTACCCACCATCCACCCATTATACCCACGATGAATTCCACCATCACCACCAAGTTTTCCATCATGCCCAGCACATTTTACATCATGCCCAGCATAAAATTCATGATGGGCAATGCTGGGATTTTAAATAGGGTGTGCATGCTTAAAACGCGTTTTGGCACAAATCCATGTGCGGGTGCTAAAAAGAGCAGCATCGGCATGCTGTTCACGTCGTTTGTAGAAATCCACGTGCGCGTTCTGCCAAAAGCACCATTTGCATGCATATCGTGTGGTTTTGCAGAAAACTGCGTCCGCGTCTACCAAAAGATGCATGTGCATGCTTAAAACGCGTTTTGGCACAAATCCATGTGCGGGTGCTAAAAAGAGCAGCATCGGCATGCTTTTCACGTCGTTTGGTAGAAATCCACGTGCGCGTTCTGTCAAAAGCCACACATATGCATGCATATGGTGCTTTTGACAGAACGCGCACGTGTTCTACCAAACGACGTGAAATGCATGCCGACTGCTCTTTTAGCACCCACATGATTGGTGCCAAAACGCGTTTAAGGCATGCACATGCATCTTTTGGTAGACCGGACGCAGTTTCTGCAAAAGCCACACGATATGCATGCATAATGGTGCTTTGCAGAACGCGCACGTGATTCTACCAAACGACGTGAACAGCATGCCGATGCTGCTCTTTTAGCACCCTCACATGGATTGTGCCAAAAAGCGCGTTTTAGCATGCTCACCCTATTTAGAAATCCCAGGCATAAAATTCATGATGGGCAATGCTGGGATTTTAAATAGGGTGTGCATGCTTAAAACGCGTTTTGGCACAAATCCATGTGCGGGTGCTAAAAAGAGCAGCATCGGCATGCTGTTCACGTCGTTTGGTAGAAATCCACGTGCGCGTTCTGCCAAAAGCACCATTTGCATGCATATCGTGTGGTTTTGCAGAAAACTGCGTCCGCGTCTACCAAAAGATGCATGTGCATGCTTAAAACGCGTTTTGGCACAAATCCATGTGCGGGTGCTAAAAGAGCAGCATCGGCATGCTTTTCACGTCGTTTGGTAGAAATCCACGTGCGCGTTCTGCAAAAGCACCATTTGCATGCATATCGTGTGGTTTTGCAGAAAACTGCGTCCGCGTCTACCAAAAGATGCATGTGAATGCTGAAACCGCGTTTTGGCACAAATCCATGTGCGGGTGCTAAAAAGAGCAGCATCGGCATGCTTTTCACTTCGTTTGTAGAAATCCACGTGCGCGTTCTGCCAAAAGCACCATTTGCATGCATATCTTGTGGCTTTGCAGAAAACTGCGTCCGCGTCTACCAAAAGATGCATGTGCATGCTTAAACGCGTTTTGGCACAAATCCATGTGCGGGTGCTAAAAAGAGCAGCATCGGCATGCTTTTCACGTCGTTTGGTAGAAATCCACGTGCGCGTTCTGCCAAAAGCACCATTTGCATGCATATCGTGTGGTTTTGCAGAAAACTGTGTCCGCGTCTACCAAAAGATGCATGTGAATGCTGAAACCGCGTTTTCGCACAAATCATGTGCGGTTGCTAAAAAGAGCAGCATCGGCATGCTTTTCACGTCGTTTGGTAGAAATCCACGTGCGCGTTCTGCCAAAAGCACCATTTGCATGCATATCGTGTGGCTTTGCAGAAAACTGCGTCCGCGTCTACCAAAAGATGCATGTGCATGCTTAAAACGCGTTTTGGCACAAATCCATGTGCGGGTGCTAAAAAGAGCAGCATCGGCATGCTTTTCACGTCGTTTGGTAGAAATCCACGTGCGCGTTCTGCCAAAAGCACCATTTGCATGCATATCGTGTGGTTTTGCAGAAAACTGCGTCAGCGTCTACCAAAAGATGCATGTGCAGGCTTAAAACGCGTTTTGGCACAAAACAATGTGCGGGTGCTGAAAAGAGCAGCATCGGCATGCTTTTAACGTCGTTTGGAGAAATCCACGTGCGCGTTCTGCCAAAAGCACCATTTGCATGCATATCGTGTGGTTTTGCAGAAAACTGCGTCCGCGTCTACCAAAAGATGCATGTGCATGCTTAAAACGCGTTTTGGCACAAATCCATGTGCGGGTGCTAAAAAGAGCAGCATCGGCATGCTTTTCACGTCGTTTGCTAGAAATCCACGTGCGCGTTCTGCCAAAAGCCCCATTTGCATGCATATCGTGTGGTTTTGCAGAAAACTGCGTCCGCGTCTACCAAAAGATGCATGTGCATGCTTCAAACGCGTTTTGGCACAAATCCATGTGCGGGTGCTAAAAAGAGCAGCATCGGCATGCTTTTCACTTCGTATGTAGAAATCCACGTGCGCGTTCTGCCAAAAGCACCATTTGCATGCATATCGTGTGGTTTTGCAGAAAACTGCGTCCGCGTCTACCAAAAGATGCATGTGCATGCTTAAAACGCGTTTTGGCACAAAAGATGTGCGGGTGCTAAAAAGAGCAGCATCGGCATGCTTTTCACGTCGTTTGGTAGAAATCCACGTGCGCGTTCTGCCAAAAGCACCATTTGCATGCATATCGTGTGGTTTTGCAGAAAACTGCGTCCGCGTCTACCAAAAGATGCATGTGCATGCTTAAAACGCGTTTTGGCACAAATCCATGTGCGGGTGCTAAAAGAGCAGCATCGGCATGCTTTTCACGTCGTTTGGTAGAAATCCACGTGCGCGTTCTGCCAAAAGCACCATTTGCATGCATATCGTGTGGTTTTGCAGAAAACTGCGTCCGCGTCTACCAAAAGATGCATGTGCATGCTTAAAACGCGTTTTGCACAAATCCATGTGCGGGTGCTAAAAAGAGCAGCATCGGCGTGCTTTTCACATCGTTTGGTAGAAATCCACGTGCGCGTTCTGCCAAAAGCACCATTTGCATGCATATCGTGTGGTTTTGCAGAAAACTGCGTCCGCGTCTAGCAAAAGGTGCATGTGCATGCTTAAAACGCGTTTTGGCACAAATCCATGTGCGGGTGCTAAAAAGAGCAGCATCGGCATGCTTTTCACGTCGTTTGGTAGAAATCCACGTGCGCGTTCTGCCAAAAGCACCATTTGCATGCATATCGTGTGGTTTAGTAGAAAACTGCGTCCGCGTCTACCAAAAGATTCATGTGCATGCTTAAAACGCGTTTTGGCACAAAACAATGTGCGGGTGCTAAAAAGAGCAGCATCGGCATGCTTTTCACGTCGTTTGGTAGAAATCCACGTGCGCGTTCTGCCAAAAGCACCATTTGCATGCATATCGTGTGGTTTTGCAGAAAACTGCGTCCGCGTCTACCAAAAGATGCATGTGCATGCTTAAAACGCGTTTTGGCACAAATCCATGTGCGGGTGCTAAAAAGAGCAGCATCGGCATGCTTTTCACGTCGTTTGGTAGAAATCCACGTGCGCGTTCTGCCAAAAGCACCATTTGCATGCATATCGTGTGGTTTTGCAGAAAACTGCGTCCGCGTCTACCAAAAGATGCATGTGCATGCTTAAAACGCGTTTTGGCACAAATCCATGTGCGGGTGCTAAAAAGAGCAGCATCGGCATGCTTTTCACGTCGTTTGGTAGAAATCCACGTGCGCGTTCTGCCAAAAGCACCATTTGCATGCATATCGTGTGGTTTTGCAGAAAACTGCGTCCGCGTCTACCAAAAGATGCATGTGCATGCTTAAAACGCGTTTTGGCACAAATCCATGTGCGGGTGCTAAAAAGAGCAGCATCGGCATGCTTTTCACGTCGTTTGGTAGAAATCCACGTGCGCGTTCTGCCAAAAGCACCATTTGCATGCATATCGTGTGGTTTTGCAGAAAACTGCGTCCGCGTCTACCAAAAGATGCATGTGCATGCTTAAAACGCGTTTTGGCACAAATCCATGTGCGGGTGCTAAAAAGAGCAGCATCGGCATGCTTTTCACGTCGTTTGGTAGAAATCCACGTGCGCGTTCTGCCAAAAGCACCATTTGCATGCATATCGTGTGGTTTTGCAGAAAACTGCGTCCGCGTCTACCAAAAGATGCATGTGCATGCTTAAAACGCGTTTTGGCACAAATCCATGTGCGGGTGCTAAAAAGAGCAGCATCGGCATGCTTTTCACGTCGTTTGGTAGAAATCCACGTGCGCGTTCTGCCAAAAGCACCATTTGCATGCATATCGTGTGGTTTTGCAGAAAACTGCGTCCGCGTCTACCAAAAGATGCATGTGCATGCTTAAAACGCGTTTTGGCACAAATCCATGTGCGGGTGCTAAAAAGAGCAGCATCGGCATGCTTTTCACGTCGTTTGGTAGAAATCCACGTGCGCGTTCTGCCAAAAGCACCATTTGCATGCATATCGTGTGGTTTTGCAGAAAACTGCGTCCGCGTCTACCAAAAGATGCATGTGCATGCTTAAAACGCGTTTTGGCACAAATCCATGTGCGGGTGCTAAAAAGAGCAGCATCGGCATGCTTTTCACGTCGTTTGGTAGAAATCCACGTGCGCGTTCTGCCAAAAGCACCATTTGCATGTATATCGTGTGGTTTTGCAGAAAACTGCGTCCGCGTCTACCAAAAGATGCATGTGCATGCTTAAAACGCGTTTTGGAGCAAATCCATGTGCGGGTGCTAAAAAGAGCAGCATCGGCATGCTTTTCACGTCGTTTGGTAGAAATCCACGTGCGCGTTCTGCCAAAAGCACCATTTGCATGCATATCGTGTGGTTTTGCAGAAAACTGCGTCCGCGTCTACCAAAAGATGCATGTGCATGCTTAAAACGCGTTTTGGCACAAATCCATGTGCGGGTGCTAAAAAGAGACAGCATCGGCATGCTTTTCACGTCGTTTGGTAGAAATCCACGTGCGCGTTCTGCCAAAAGCACCATTTGCATGTATATCGTGTGGTTTTGCAGAAAACTGCGTCCGCGTCTACCAAAAGATGCATGTGCATGCTTAAAACGCGTTTTGGCACAAATCCATGTGCGGGTGCTAAAAAGAGCAGCATCGGCATGCTTTTCACGTCGTTTGGTAGAAATCCACGTGCGCGTTCTGCCAAAAGCACCATTTGCATGCATATCGTGTGGTTTTGCAGAAAACTGCGTCCGCGTCTACCAAAAGATGCATGTGCATGCTTAAAACGCGTTTTGGCACAAATCCATGTGCGGGTGCTAAAAAGAGCAGCATCGGCATGCTTTTCACTTCGTTTGGTAGAAATCCACGTGCGCGTTCTGCCAAAAGCACCATTTGCATGCATATCGTGTGGTTTTGCAGAAAACTGCGTCCGCGTCTACCATAAGATGCATGTGCATGCTTAAAACGCGTTTTGGCACAAATCCATGTGCGGGTGCTAAAAAGAGCAGCATCGGCATGCTTTTCACGTCGTTTGGTAGAAATCCACGTGCGCGTTCTGTCAAAAGCACCATTTGCATGCATATCGTGTGGTTTTGCAGAAAACTGCGTCCGCGTCTACCAAAAGATGCATGTGAATGCTGAAACCGCGTTTTGGCACAAATCCATGTGCGGTTGCTAAAAAGAGCAGCATCGGCATGCTTTTCACGTCGTTTGGTAGAAATCCACGTGCGCGTTCTGCCAAAAGCACCATTTGCATGCATATCTTGTGGCTTTGCAGAAAACTGCGTCCGCGTCTATCAAAAGATGCATGTGCATGCTTAAAACGCGTTTTGGCACAAATCCATGTGCGGGTGCTAAAAAGAGCAGCATCGGCATGCTTTTCACGTCGTTTGGTAGAAATCCACGTGCTCGTTCTGCCAAAAGCACCATTTGCATGCATATCGTGTGGTTTTGCAGAAAACTGTGTCCGCGTCTACCAAAAGATGCATGTGAATGCTGAAACCGCGTTTTGGCACAAATCCATGTGCGGTTGCTAAAAAGAGCAGCATCGGCATGCTTTTCACGTCGTTTGGTAGAAATCCACGTGCGCGTTCTGCCAAAAGCACCATTTGCATGCATATCGTGTGGCTTTGCAGAAAACTGCGTCCGCGTCTACCAAAAGATGCATGTGCTTGCTTAAAACGCGTTTTGGCACAAATCCATGTGCGGGTGCTAAAAAGAGCAGCATCGGCATGCTTTTCACGTCGTTTGGTAGAAATCCGCGTGCGCGTTCTGCCAAAAGCACCATTTGCATGCATATCGTGTGGTTTTGCAGAAAACTGCGTCCGCGTCTAGCAAAAGGTGCATGTGCATGCTTAAAACGCGTTTTGGCACAAATGCATGTGCGGGTGCTAAAAAGAGCAGCATCGGCATGCTTTTCACGTCGTTTGGTAGAAATCCACGTGCGCGTTCTGCCAAAAGCACCATTTGCATGCGTATCGTGTGGTTTAGTAGAAAACTGCGTCCGCGTCTACCAAAAGATGCATGTGCATGCTTAAAACGCGTTTTGGCACAAAACAATGGCGGGTGCTAGAAAGAGCAGCATCGGCATGCTTTTCACGTCGTTTGGTAGAAATCCACGTGCGCGTTCTGCCAAAAGCACCATTTGCATGTATATCGTGTGGTTTTGCAGAAAACTGCGTCCGCATCTACCAAAAGATGCATGTGCATGCTTAAAACGCGTTTTGGCACAAATCCATGTGCGGGTGCTAAAAAGAGCAGCATCGGCATGCTTTTCACGTCGTTTGGTAGAAATCCACGTGCGCGTTCTGCCAAAAGCGTCATTTGCATGCATATCGTGTGGTTTTGCAGAAAACTGCGTCCGCGTCTACCAAAAGATGCATGTGCATGCTTAAAACGCGTTTTGGCACAAATCCATGTGCGGGTGCTAAAAAGAGCAGCATCGGCATGCTTTTCACCTCGTTTGGCAGAAATCCACG